>NC_052515.1:21139864-21217364 GCF_014356525.2 Nilaparvata lugens
GATAGTGGGATGACTGGTGGCGATAGTGAGTGGCTGCACTCATGACAAAAATGCAATCACCACAAGGACATGGTGATTCAGGGTCTGCTGGCGCAATTGCTGATTGAATAGAGTGATCTATTGAAACGTTCAACTATAGATGCTTTCTTATCAGAAAAAGTTGAATAATGATTGATGCCATACTTTTGCATAAGCTGTTGAAACTACTATTAAACCATTCCTTTCCGTCATCAGTTTGCAAATTCTTCATGGGATTCTGTTCAAATATAGGCTGCATTGCCTTAACCACTTCATCAGCTGACTTGCTTTTAATTGGTATAGCAAAAGCAAACTTACTAAGACAATTGATTATTGTAATAATATATCTATAGCCTTTGTTCTGTCTTGCATATGGTAGCATCTCTACAAGATCAGCCTGATAAGATCATCAAGACCTTTCACAGTAACCATTCGTGTAGGGAACCTCCTACGAGCCTGCTTGTGCAGCTCTCTCGCTATAACAGTCTTATCCATACTGACTGATAAAATCTATGTCATCAACTTTAAATAGTCTATTATGCTAATCCAAACATTCTCCATATCCTGTGAAGAGGAGGAGAGATTGCAACTTTTTCTTTTCATAACCTCTACACTTTGATAGTGCAGGATGTGAGACGCCTTGTACTCTTACTTCTACATGATTCAGAGGTTTGAGCAATAAGAGACAGTTGATTTGATACGATTATATTGTAGTCATACTCTAGTACACATTGGATACAAAGAATATTATCAGACATTACATCTCAATCATCGAGGTTAACAGCACATAGTCAAATAATGGTCCTAAATTAGTACACATTTCACAAAATGCAAAGCTATAAGGAAAGTTCAGAATCATCATCTGTATTGTGACAAGGATGAAGTGTAGCTGTTGGGAATGTTGAAGAAATCACATCAGCAAAATTCTCGAAAGTTCCAAAAGGATCATAATATCCTTCTCCAATGTTGAATAGTGGCTCAACACTCCACCTGCACTCATGACAAACTGCAATCACCGCAAGGACATGGTGATTCAGGGTCTGCTGGCACCATTGCTGATTGAAGTACTGGATGTTGTTGACAGCCCATGTTGACAGTAGGCTGAGCACACCTCGACTGACTTTGTAATAACTGCTTCAAGGAATTCCAGCGATGTGAATGATGGGTGGAGACAGTTGCGCAGATCATATGCGCAGTGGATTTGTTGACACAGTTCCTCCCCCACTTCATGCTCTCCTGCGATTTTTAAGTACCAGTTGCTAACATCATTGTACATTGTTGCAAGGTCGTGGTTGAACTTGCTGGATGACATCAGACATTGCCTGATGTGGAAAATGTTGTATGTATCCAGTCCATGCTCCCTGGATGCTAGAAAGTCTTCACTCCTATACTTTGGATCCAGTGAATAGGCTCCAAGAGCCATCATGAGGCAGAGCACGACTTGAATGTTGGAAGCATGCATGTTGAATGCAGAGTGATGAGATCTGGAACATTGCAAAACAATATTGTATTAGTATGGTATGTAGTATTCAACTCTATATATATAAATCAACGGATGTGGGGGGGATGAAGGTGGTGAATTGTATCTAGGATCGGGGTCGGTGTGTGTGGGTGGGTCGGGGTGGAGGTTCGTAGGTGTTATGTTCTAGGGATGATGGTCCGGAGCTGTATGGGGGGTGGGGTGGGGTGGTGATGGGGAATGTGAATGGGGGTCTAGGATCTACTTTGCGATTATACGGTTTTTAGGTTAGGATGAATTACAACCATGTGAATGGAGGTCTAGGATCTACTTTATGATTATACGTTTTTAGGTTAGGATAGATTACAACCACCAACTCAAAGAACCTAATTCACAATTAAACTCATAACTTGTATGTATTGGAACCTAATTCATAATTACACTAGTCATTTTTGACTATGTCATGTACTCTATGTATTGGAACCTAATTCATAATAACTAGTCATTTTTGACTATGTCATTTACTCTATGGTGTTTATGTTTAAGGATAATGATCGGAGCTGTATGGGGGGAATGTGAATGGGGGTCTAGGATCTACTTTGCAATTATGTTTTTTTAGGTTAGGATGGATTACAACCACCAACTTGAAGAACCTAATTCATAATAAAACTCATAACTTGTATGTATTGGAACCTAATTCATATTACACTAGTCATTTTTGAATTTAATTGTCAGTCTCAAACTACTTCAAAATTCTACTCTTTTGAACTTAATTGTTGAATCATGAATAAATATAAATATATATATAACTATAAAATGCACTGGTACTTACTCTTGATGTTGATGAAGATGGAGTAATCCAAAACCAATACGCCGAAATCACACACAAACGTACTGGTGGTACACACATGTACTGACTGTCAAAAACACAATGTCCCACTCCTTGTAGAACAACTCCTTTTATACCCCAGTTCAGGATCTGGAGGGAATTTTTTTTTCCTTTTTTTTCCTTTTTTCCCGATTTTATGTGTTTTTTTTTTTTTTTTTTTTTTTTTTTTTTTTAATTTTTTTTTTTTTTATTTTTTTTTTTTTTCAATTTTTTTTTTTTTTTTTTTTAATTTTTTTTTTTTAATTTTTTTTTTTAATTTTTTTTTTTTTTTTTTTTTTTTTTTCACCTGGGGTGACCTGAGGTTAGGTTAGGTCACCTGGGGTGACTTGAGGTTAGGTTAGGTCACCTGGAGTGACCTTGATTGGTTAGGTTAGGTTAGGTTAGGTTAGGTTAGGTGACCTGAGGTGAGGAGGAGTCTGGCACACGTGTGCCAGACTCCTCCTTTTGTTCTACTAACATTGATTGGAATTATTAAATTAGAATTAAGCTAGATGTTTTTAAAGCATAACCCCAGTAGACATAAGGAAGAGTTGTGTTATTTTTTTGTATTTAAGTTAAGGTATTGTAAATAGTCGAAAATGTGAGTGCAGAGAAGGTTGTAATCCAATGTGACATCATCCAGGCTAAGAGCAGTGATGGGTAGAGCCAAGGTCACGTGATAGGGGGAGGAGGAGTGGGGGTCGCTGAAATTGCATCGCCGAAAGTAAAGTAAGGTGATTTCTTACTAACGATTTACACGAAATTTGGAACATAGTAGGTTTATGATATAAAAATTCGATTGCACTAGGTCTCATCCTTGAGAAAACTCTCTGAACGACATTAAAAGGATAATTCATCCTTGGCAGAAACAGCTGTGGATGGTAAAAAAGTGAGTGAGCGAGTGAGTATGTGAGAAATCAAAATATCGCATCCCCAAAATTCAAAAGATGACATGTAGCTAGCTGTGAAATGAAAACACTATTATTTTAGAGAATTGTGTTCTGTTTATCAATATAATATCGGGGACCAAGCTTCGCTCTGGAGTGCAAAAGCATAAAAAAATTTATTACGAAAGGAGAAATTATAATAACATTCATACAGAAATCTATCTAATCACAGTAAATTGAAATTAATTTCCAGAGGAATGCAAAAATTTCCCTCACAAAAGCCGGTTAAATTTTAATCCTGATTAACTTCATGTAAAACAAATCAGAGAAGACCATTTCAAAAAGATGGATCTATTGGAATTAATCAGGATTGAAAATAACCCGGCTTTTTTGCAACCGGCACTAAGTACCTGATTGAATGATTACAAAAGTTCAGCAGCTGAGTAATAATTTTGACACAGTCCCACACACAACTCGCTCACTCACTCCATCACCAACAGACGACGAAATAATTATTATCAGCTTTTTTTTGAAGGATGAATAATAATTATCCTTTTAATGTCCTTCAGCGAGTTTTCCCAGGGATGAGACCTAGTCCAATTGAATCTTTATATTATAAACCTACTATGTTCTGAATTTCGTGAGAATCTTTAGAGCCATTTTCGAGATCCGGTGGAATACAAACATATAAACATCTAAACATCCAAACATCCAAACATCTAAACATCTAAACATCCGAACATCCAAACATTAAAACAGAAGTTGCTCGTTTAATAGTATAGGGGATAAAAATAACGAGCAAAGCTCGGTGCCCCGATATTTAACATAAATAAGATTTCATAAATTAATAAACAAAATATTGGTTGAAAATAGACTATTCCATAATTTGAAAGAGTACATGGATTGTGATATTGGTGATTCAGTCAACAGAATTAAGATTTTGTGTTTTTATTCGTCCTACGTTAAAGCCTTGAATATTTTCATGCTTCAATGTACTTTCAACATAATTTGTACAGGATAGCCTACCTATAGTGAGGTCCACGTTATAATAGCAATTTTGTATTGATATCCTTGTCTATCATTCAACAAAGCGGATAGTGCTATCTCTTTCTCCGCTCTGCTCTGTTGTCAGATCGTTTTTTAACAATGTAGAAATATAATTAATCAACAAAATATTTTTAATCTTGATCATGTGAATATAATTATTATGAAATTATTGAAAAATATAATTCCCTGCTTGATAAAATATAATTGGTTATTTTAAACGAGAATGAACAGTTAATTTATGTCAATAAACCGGTATCAGTTAACCTCTATAGAAGGGATACAAGACAGAGGATCGGCAACGTTGTTCTCCTATCTTTCTCCACTGCCATTATAACGTGGACCTCACTTTAGTGTCTATACTTTACATTATGTACTATTACAGTTTAAGTATATGTTTACAGGAAAAGGTGTGGCAGAGAAGTATGTTGGATTGGTGCAGGAGATGTACAAGGGAGCCATCACTCGAGTGAGAAACAGTGTGGGAAGGACCCAAGAGTTTCCTGTGCAAGTTGGCCTCCACCAGGGTTCAGCACTTAGCCCATATCTGTTTGATCTGCTCATGGATGTCATGGGTGCTGCAGTCAAGAGGTCATCACCATGGTGCATGCTATTTGCAGATGACATCGTGCTCTGTGAACCTACCAAAGATCAGTTGGAAGAAAGGCTGGAAAGCTGGAGGAAGACTTTGGAGGAAAGGGGACTGAAAATTAGCCGATCAAAAACAGAGTAAATGGTATTGGGAAACAATGATGGGCTACCCTTACAGCTTGAAGGAAACCACTCCAACCAGTGCAGTTTTAAGTACTGGGTTCAAGTGTACAGAGAGATGGAGGGCTTGATGTAGAATACAGCATAGAATAAAGTGTGCATGGATGGACTGGAGAAAATGAGTGGTGTTCTTTGTGTAAGAGAGTGAATTGTCAAATGAAGGGAAAAGTGTATAGATCAGTTGTGAGGCCAGCTATGCTGTATGGAACAGAAACATGGCCCATTTCAAAGAAACAGGAACGAAAGATGGAAGTGACTGAGATGAGAATGTTAACATGGATGTGTGGGGTTACAAGAAGAGATAAAATAAGAAATGAATTGATCAGAGGCACTGTAAAAGTTGGACCACTGGGAAATAAAATGCAGGATACAAGGATGAGGTGGTTTGGGCATGTACAGCGACGGGAGGAGGATTATGTTGGACGAAGAGTGCAGGATTTGGTTTTGGATGGTGTGAGAGGACGAGGTAGACCTAGGATGAGGTGGGGAGATAGAATAGCGGCTGACTTGTGGGAGAGTGGTTGGAGGAGAGAGGAAGCATTGGATAGGGCTTTGTGGAGAGGCAGACTAAGAGGAAGGAATGCCGACCCCATTTAAATGGGATAAGGCACAGCCAAAGAAGAAGAGAAGAAATAAGAAGAAGAAGAAGAAGAAGAAGAAGAAGAAGAAGAAGAAGAAGAGAAGAAGAAGAAGAAGAAGAAGAAGAAGAATAAGAAGAAGAAGAAGAAGAAGAGAAGAAGAAGAAGAAGAAGAGAAGAAGAAGAGAAGAAGAAGAAGAAGAAGAAGAAGAAGAAGAAGAGAAGAAGAAGAAGAAGAAGAAGAAGAAGAAGAAGAAGAAGAGAAGAAGAAGAAGAAGAAGAAGAAGAAGACAGTTTAAGTTTGATATGGATTTGTACTGTTATTGTTGCAAAAATAATAATGAAGTAGTAGTTCTTACTTATAAGATTTAGTTAGTTATTTTTTAGTCATTATATGACAAATGCCCTTTTTTCAAGCCACATTAAGTAAAAACTGATGACAATGCCTATTGCATTGTTAAGCTGGAATCACACTACCATGCAGTGTTCCAATCCCACACCGATCATGCAGACGGACGACTACATGACCGCAAAACAGACAATTTACTTGAATGCGTCATGCCTCACCAACCCATCATTTGACCTTCAGTACGGTGGCATCTCTCTATCGACAGAGAAATCGGACATGAGTCAGATGGGAATGCTCATGACAAGTGAGTCCCCGTATTTAAAGTAAATTGATAGCAAATAAAATTCTCATTCTTATTCTGGGTTTTAGAGAAACTTTTTTAATCCATAATAAGTTTTCCTCCATGATCTTAATTTGCAGCTCCTAATATTTACATTCAGTAGGTAATGATTAAAATTCTTTCTGAATTATAATTTTAGAATTTATAATTTTCTAATCATAATTATTCTTTCTGATATATAACTCCTCTCCACCCCCACTCTGACCAAATTTCACCCTCATAACCTTAAATACTTCAGTCTCTGTTTGGCTTGAAAATGTGCAATACCAGCACGAAACGGACGTCGCCACATCAAAAAACGTGAGTGTTTTTTCACTTAAAAGTTTTATTAAATACGATAGTAATAATAATAGTGAAAACAAGATGGATAACCAACAACGGATTAGGCTATAATTCAATAATATTATATTCGTATCTCAATAATAATCATGATCGCATCTTCTGCTAAGTTTGGTGTTCGATTGGCTGGCATAAATGATTGCTCTTTGTAATGGAAAACGTGTGACGCGAACAATCCTATTCCTTAACTCTGCGCAGTTTATGGAAGTTTACAGGCGTGGGTAGAAAACCTAGACATTTCTTTGTAATTAGAAATTCAGATCATGATCGACAAAATCCAGTTTTGGGTTTTCTGGGCTGTTTCAATTTATTTGTTTTTTTTTATATCATGCGCTACAGGCAGTAGTTTCAGTATTGTTTTAGCAATCTTAATCACCTAGACTAGACTCAAAGCTTTTATTTTTATTTTTATTATTTAAGTTGATACTATATATATATATATATATAATATATATATATATAATATATATATATATATCAATAATAGAAATATTATTGATAATTATATTGCTGAAGCTTCTATGAATGTTGTATGCTACTAAGGATTACAGATTTTCATAGGTTTTTTTCTGCTATTTTATATTTTCTTTTTAAAATACAATTTAATATTTTTGTACTTGAAACAGTTTTGGACTATCATGCCTGATTGCCTGTTGTTTTCAAAGTTTGTATTGATTTTTCCTAAATGAATAAATAACATTACTTGTTACAATCTTCTAATTACCTCTATTGTGAATAGAGGTCAACATTAACATGATTGTATTTTACTATATAACGAATTTTTAGTTGTTCCTCTAAAATGAATTATACCTCTTCTTGAGATGAGCTTCATTCCAATCATGTTATTCTTCATGTCATTTCAAAACCAATTTCAAAAAAAGAATGTGAATAAAGAATAATTCTTCAAAAGACATAATAATTTTCAAAAAAGCTCAATTTATGTTTTACTTCTGACAGAGTTTGGTGAGATGTATAGTGATACCTCACTTGTTTTATAATGGAAACACAAAAAAAATATTATTAAATTTCAAATGTCATCTCAAAATAATATTTCATTAATTTTATTTTAATCATTTTCGATACATATTTGTGTTCTTTTCAAAATAAGTTTCGTGTTGAAGCATTATAGAGCCACTTGAATGTTCAATAATCAAAGAAAATAACAATAGCTTAAGGTACCTTTTCATTTTTTTTCATTTGCATAAGGACACTTGGATTTTGGGTGAGAATGATAAAAATGTCGTAACTACTCTTGTATTATAATATAAACATTTTACAATGATCCCCACTAGTTTCACTATATATATATTATTATTATTATTAATTAGTGTAATTCCATTTCATTTTAAAAATTTCGTAATATTTGACAATATTTTTGTGCTCTTTGAATAGGCATTAGGCAATAGGTCTTCTATTTTCATCAAGGAACAAGCGATCAATAAACTAATCATTTCAATTAATTTAAAATAATTTTATTTATAAAATAGTAGCATAGAGAAAAGATAGTATATTAAAATAATCATTCAATAATATTACTTATATATTTTGCTATCTTTTCTTCATGGTAGTCAACTTTTTTAAATTACGCGGTCTCGATGAGCGCTTGCAGTGATGACGATATAGTAATCTAGAAGGCAACGGCTTCCTTGGAAAACAAAATCAAAATCTCAAGTCCTAAAATGGCGTCAATAATCGCTAAAGTTGGAATCTTCAACAATTTCAAGTGAAAAGTGAATATTTATCGCTCTTGTATGTAGTTTTTACAATTTTTCAATGTCTATTGTTTTGCTTGAATAATAATTTTATTTTTGTCGTAATTTCCTTATCAGCTTTGTGATTGACGAAGGCGTAACGTCTGGTTTTCTAACCTTTTTCACTGCAAGGTTATAAATGTTATTTTATGTATTGTTTTTCAATATTTTATCGTAGAATCCTAGTTTTTAAATGAATTTTGCATGTTTTATGTCACTGTGAAATATATTTTTTCATACCATTTTCAAAATACGTTGTTGAAACGAATTTCAAAAGAATTGCGCATTGGGTTGTGTGCTGCAATAAGTTACAACTTATCAACCGTATTTTCTTATCGGCGAAATATAAAATCGTTAGAAGCCTGGTTCCTGGTTTGATAAATTCAAATTCAAATGAAATGTTTTTAGTGATTTATACTATAAGCCTACTTTAATCTTTTTCTTTTTTTAATATCATTGGCACTTGCTTTTTTTAGTTTCACATCAGATCTCTAGCAAGTGGATTCTTGCAAACACTGTTTTTACTCTTATTTTCTTGCCTTCTGTAGGCCTAATACCAGTTGTCATAAAAAAGAGGTTCTCAATTTTTTCACATTTTTTACTGAGTGTGACTAACCTCTTTCTAGGCTATAACTTAGTCTAATCAAAATAAAGTAATAATTGATTTGTAAATACAAAATTGGATTTCAGCTTGTGCATGGCGTAATATGGCTTCTAGTTGAATAATTTTGGAAAAAATGGATACTGTAAAGGTAAGTTAATAACTCTTGACTCATACATCTTAGTGTTATTATATTTTATTTTTTAATTCAGAAAATTACTAGGATTTGATTGCAAACCAATCTACAATAACTAAGTTGATCATCAACTTCATTTCTGAAAAGTAATGTTTTTTGATATTTTATTGGGTACGGTACTAGAAAACCACTATTGATATTATGATAATTAGGCCTACTTGCCGGGTTTATGCGTGATAACTTATTCTATTCTCTTTTAGTTAGTAATTAATTCAGATCATCTTCTTCATAGAGAAACCTAAATAATTGGGTACAAAGTCAAAGTTAGTAAGATTAACAAATTACTATTTAGAATATTATTACTACAGCAGGGTGTCTACCATATAAAGACCGACTTTCTCATTATCAGAGTTGAGTTGGTGAACGGTAAAGTGAAAATTTTTATCATTTATGAGCTTCAATTGGACTATTCCCACTCAGCCTGGCCGAGCGAGTATGAATAGTCCTATTAGAACTTAAAGGAATAATATTTTCACTGTACCGGACTGTCAGTTCACTGACACTGAAGTTAAATTCACCAATGTTAATCAAATACTGCTAAATTATAACGTGAACCTCACTATAGCTCTTTAGATAGTATCTTGTTTTTCTAGTGATTCAATTATCTTCAATTAAGAAATCCAACTAGGCTTACAATCTATTCAATTATAGAACTTTTGTATTTGACCGCCGTCATTTTGTCGATATCATAGAATAAACAATCTAAATTGACTAGGTTATTGTAGTTATTGTTATTATCATTAGAATATTCAAACTATCTAGATTGTTTAATCTATGGTCTATAGTAAGAATGTGGACTGCAGAACTCGAAACGCCTGACTGCTTTCTGTGTGCACACACCCTAATAGGCTACACAAGAGCAAACATAAAGACATAGAGAAAAGATAGCATAAGAAGATATCCTATGATATAGATGGTATAGGGCGTTTATGTTCCAAATTTCACGGTTAACTTAAGCCTGTAGTCCTATTTGTTCTTTATAGTGAAGCTATGTGATGCTGGTAGTCTTTCATACTGTGTCGTTCTTACACTCTCACCCGGCTAAAAAGTAATAATAGGCAGTTGTAGTTGACAGTAATCGGGTTGAAATGTTGAACATAAATGACCTATACCATGGGATATCTTCTCAAGCTATCTTTCCTCTACGATAAAGGCTACTGCTCTTGTTTTATAACGTTCATCTTATAAATTGTGTCATAAATTGCTTATTTGAATAAACAACGTTCAGATACGTTTAATTACGAATATAATGCCGGTATCTTAAGTTTGAATAATTGGAAGTCGTTTGAGCAATGATCAAATTAGAGTAATATTTGTTTACAATTTCAGTAGCGAAGAAAATATTTGAGTTTAAAGATCACGTGATTGTCATTCCATCACACTATCATATTTTTAGTGCGTTCTTCTTATCTGTAGTCTGTCGTTTCATGTACGAACTATTTATGCTTTTCTGTAGGAAAATCTTTATAAAAAGTCTTATCACCAATCATCCATACTAATTTCCATTTTAAAAAAGCTACCCTTTTGTGCTGTCTCTTATATGTGTGTGTTTTTGAAAGAATTGAACTTTACAATCAATTCATGAAACTAATCACTAACGATTAATATTCAATATTGCATTTTGAACGTTTGCTGTATGAATCAACGGATTGGGTTAGTTTTCATTTGAGTTCAGAAAATTGTGGAAAAGTTTTGAATCAAAAGTAACATTCTCCGTGTAAATACTAGAACACATTTCTAAGCATTGTAGTAGCTTAGTACTTTACTCACTATACAAGTTGCAATTTCATTAAAAAAATGCCACTTCGGCGTGCTACTTATTATTGTTATTGTTGTGTTAATAAAATTGGGGAATTTAAAAACAAAATTATTTTTTCCATTCTTTTTAGGCTACTGTATTTGTTTACTATAATGAATGAATGAAGTGGAAAATATGAATGGCATTAGTAAATGGCGTTTCAACTGTTAGTTTTATTTTAGTTTTATATTTAATTAGTCCGTATTGTGAATAAAATATTCTCTTGTGTATATATAATTATGTTTCTGATACTGATAGAAATACTATTCTTTCGGTTCTAATCTGTGGTTATATTATAGGCTAGAGTTCGGTTCTCTCAACATCCTATTTCATTTAGATTGATTGTCTGTCAATGAAAATTTTATTTCTAGATAATTGAATTAAATTATCTATTGGCTTTGCTATTGTTGTGGATTCTCTTCTAATTTGGGGTTCTCGACTGAACTTTGGATAACAAAAGGATCTGATCAATACATTATTGGTCTGAACTTTTAATTTCACGTAATACACTCTATTCGATTCTATAGAATTCTCAATTTTCTTGGTTAGATTTTATTGTATTGTAGCTTCATCTCAATTTAAATTTGAGCTTTTGGAACATTTTTATTGCTAATGAAAATGTTTTTTGAATTATCTTAAGAGTTGGATGGTTCCTAATTTTAATGATTTATAATTGTTGTTTTAGGAAAAGATGGGTCCGCTCTCTACAAAACATGACAATGATCAATCCTGTGACCCAGGATCACCTCTGGACAAGAAAAACTCAGGAAATATTTTCTATGCTATCTATATACCCGAACCAAATAAAGCCGATAAGTGTGAGTATAACATTATTATATACTATATTTTTCGGATGAACAAATACAGTAGGTATTTAGAATAGAAGTAACAGGCGACTACCCAAACTTCTATTTCTTAATTTATTCTATTTAGATTTTGTCCAAATATATTCATTTAAATAGATCAGTCGTGAGGGCCATTGACGGCTCGAATAACTGCTCAATACAGGGAGTTTCAAAATGTTCTTCGGGGTTACGAAAATTCATTAAAAATAACTATTCCACTTACAATAATGAAACAAGTACTGTATGAAAGAGCAATTCAAACAGTTTTTCCACGGGTATTGGGCAGTTAGTTGACCGTTTGCTCGCTAGCTGCAGGCAGTAGAGAAAATGGCTGGTGAAGCGGGAAGTCGTTTTGTGTCTTGAAATTTCACTCGTCAAAGTCGGTATTTACTGTGCGACGTGCGTTTCGGTTGAAATTTCATAAGGATCCACCAAGTTTTTCCACGGTTGTCCTGAAGGATCGCATGATCTGTTGTCTACTCTATCGAAAAAGACATGTTAGGGCGTTTGGCAAGAGCTAGACTTTCGTGTTGACTTATGCCGTGTCACCAAAGGAGCACACATTGAACATTTATAGGTGTAAAAAAACTGTTTGAATCCCTGCATCTGCACGTACAACTTTCATGTAGGTAAGTGGAATAGCCTTCCTGAAGTAAATTTTCAGTCGAAGTGGGACTTCCGTCAGGAACTCTCCACTATTAAAAGCCATACAATATTACAATAATCAAATCAAATTTATTCACTCGAAATTCATACAAAATATTCACAAAAGTATAAAACGTCAAAATTCAATAAAAAATGCAATCTTGCTATGGTCATCATCTCTGGTCTCATAAGTCATCTATATTTTTGGACAAGTGCATATAATTTCTTCCTAATTATATTGTATGTAAAGTACATTATTCTCTCCCTTATACTGAATTGAATTTGCTAGCTAGATCATTAATTAGGTCCTTGTTGCCAGGAGGCCGGGACACAAATTGTCCGAGCGAGTCGCGGGGAATTAGTTCGTATTGCGCTCATTACATCAGTCGGACACCAGACTTTGGTGTCTGACTTGTGTTCCACTCGGGACACCAGCCCTGACACCGCTAGGTTGTCATAGGTGTCTCACAGGTGTCCTGTTGTATAATAAGTCTTAAAAGCATGACATATTAATCAAGTCCATCCTAGATGCACTGTTTCCGGTGTGGGAATTATTCAATATTCACTTAGTGCCGTTTACACAGGGCCAGTTAAAACGAAATTGAATTTTAAACTGGATTAAATCCATAATAAGTATTGGTTTTTATAATGTGGTTCATTTTCAGTTTAAGCCTCCAGCTGATTCATTTCAGTCTGATCTTTTACAGTAAATGCCCCTATTTTGTTAAGCAGCTCCAACTATGCTAGTAATAAGTCTACCTTATTCAATTTCCAAATCTGGGAAGCAATATAATGCCACAATTAAGATTTCAATTAATTGAAAAATTAGAGTAGAAGTGAATAACATTATGTTATTCAGTATGTTGCATTTAATCTCAAATATCGGGGCACTGAGCTTCGCTCGTTATTTATTTATTGATAAACAAAACACAATTCTTTAAAATGATACATACACTTGAATTCAGGTCCAATTTCCAGTACAAACATTTGAAAACAGAAAAGTTCCAATTTAAATTGTTTACAAACCAAATTGAATAACAAAATAACACTCACTAATCACTTAAAACTGTAAAATAATTATTAACTTTGAAAATTCTGATACACTTTAATTTAGAATGATATACCATGTTATTTCAAACAAATCAGATATTTTGATCAAGTTGATTAAAATTTCTTTCTCATGAGATAAGCTGATTGATTAATATCCACCCAGCAGCTGAGTGCACCTGCTAAAAAGGTTTTATGGTTGAAGGATTAAAAGAATAATGAACTTTTTTGATGAATTTGGAAACATCGCAATAACATGTTTTTATTCTAAATATAGTTATTATTTTTGACCAATTATGGATAATTTCACCTTTCAAACCCTTGAAGTTTCTTTATCTTTTAGGTCGTGCTTATATTTTACAGCTGGCTGTTCGTCAGTTTATGAATTTCGGGGATATTTTGATTTTCCACAGACGCACCCGCTGACTCACTTCCATCATCCACAGACGACAAAAGTCTCAGCTGTTTTTCCAAGGATGAATTATCCTTTTATGTCCTTAGAGACCTAGTGCAATCGAATTTTTATATCATAAACCTACTATGTTTCAAATTTAGTGAAAATCGTTAGAGCTGTTTTCGAGATCCGTTGGACATACATAATAACCAATAAATAACCATATAAATAACCAAACATGTATATAAAGAAATTGCTCGCCTAACATAATAGAATTATGAACTGTTTTGCACTTTATTTGAGTAGACTTTATTGAATCTGGCGCTTTTTCTCGTAGGTTATATATTATTTTATCAATGATAGAAATATTTGTTATAAACTATTTATTCACTTTCTCTGATTTGTGACTTTACTTCTCCAATATACCTTGTATCACCATAAAAAATTTCTTGCTAATATTTTATTTTTTTATGTCACATTCTGTATCGGTACTGTACCCTTTACATCATACAAACTTTGTGTTATATAGTCGAAATAAAATTTGATTTGAATTGTGCTCAGATCAAACGAAGATCTTCCACGACAAGTTGGAAGCCCTGACCCTGGTGAAGAGCGACAAGCGCGCCAGATTCAAAGTGTGCTCGACTCTAGCCGAGGCGATGACATTCTCCAAAGATGGCGGCGGCGGTGGCGGCCATGGTGTGACGTCACAGCAGCAGTCGTCGTCTCTGTCGGTCGAGAAGTCGGCGTTCAGCGGACCCAAGTCCACCGATCTTGTGCGCATGCGCAAGGCTATTGAAGCGGGAGACCTGGAGACAGTGAGGAAAACTGTGTGGGATAACCCGCGCTACCTGGTTAGCAGTGGCGATACGCCGTCTATACTGCAAGTGAGTTCATTTTTTATCCATATACTTCATATAATTATATTTATATACTTTATTTATTGATTCAAATAATTGTAATAAAAATAATAATTTATAAAATGGAGACAAAAGGTGGAACCCCATTTTGTCTCCTTAACACAATACAATAATTCTCACCATAATACAACTTACCCAAATATAATGAAAATTATATTTAAAAAAAATGGAGATAACTGGTGGAAACGGTGGAAACCCATTTTGCCTCCTAAAACAATACAATAATTTTCACCATAATACAATTTAAAATGAACAGGATATGAAACATATGCACAATTTATTGAAACAACAGACACAGCACAACACTGTTCCTCCCTGAATTTTGTTACATATACTCGTCCAAAAAGTAGAAGGTTATGTTTCATTTCACTTAGATTAGATAAGTTGAGACTAATTTTAATGAAAGATTTCAATTGCAAGCGTTTAAGTTTTATTCCATTCTATCAGTTTATTGCAACCCCATAGATTATATTATGAACAATACCCCATAGATTCTATGATTTGTTTCTCAAGTTTTAGTAGAAACACTTTGAAACAAGAAATGTTGAATTTCAATAGATTGAAAACTAAAGAAACAAGATAAATATTAATTGAGAACTGAAGAAACAAGAGAAATATTACAATTAGGAAGCACTCAAAACTGGAAAATAATGAGTTTTTTTATTAAACTTGTTCATAGAATCAACATCTTGGTTATGATTATCGTATATCATAAAACAGAGCTTTGAAAATGGAAAATAAATGACAATGTTGAAGCCTTCGTTACACTGAGAAAATATTTGACAAACATGATTGTTGAGGGACTCAAGGTGCTTTAAAACGTTTTATCCAACAGTGTTAGTTCTGATAGCAATAAATATGCGTGCGTTTGTTCAAATATAAAATAATATTTTCCCAATATCTTTCAAAAAACGTGTTTGATGTACATTTTCGAAGTGTGAACACAGATATAATTTCTGTTATTTGAAGAAAAATCTTTAAAGAATTAAAAATGGTTGCTACAATAACCTCCTTTTTGGTTACTTTTCAGCAAACGCATATTTCTAATTCTCTATCTAAGCTTTAATAATATTCTGAAAAGTAGTGTATAACCTCCTGATGCACCATCTATGTTTAACGCTAAACCACGTTTACTTGTATAAATTGTTGCATTTACCATAATGTGTTTCATACGGGGGGTTTAAACGAACAGCTGATATTTCTCAGTTTGAACCGAGTATCTGCTTACGGGCCTGAGCTATGCAATCAAGAAAAAATGAATCTGCAAAGACCATTATTAACATCGTAGAAAATATATATTCTACTGTTACAGACCATAGTTTCGATAAAAAAAAAATAAATGAAAAATACATGATATATTTGAACCACTGATTTATTAAAACAAATTGAGATACTAGTTTCGGTTGTTACTCCATTATCAATTTCTAGTGAACTGAGATTGAGTTCACTAGAGATTGATAATGGTGTAACAACTGAAACTATTATATGTTTTAATCAGACTGAGAACTGTAAATTTGTAACTTTAGCAAGTAGGTTCTTAGTATAGACTTAACAGGCAATTCAGATTCCATTTCTCTCATTTTATATCAGCTACTCATTCTCAAGTTCCATTTCAGCTATTCATCATCTCTATTGATCCATTCATGAAATCATCACAAATAGAAACGTTTGTACTGTATTCATTCATCCCCTCATCATCACCTCGGCTTGAAATATTTGTGGAGAATTGTATTTGAAAAATAAATAAATAAACTGTAATTTTTTTAAAATAAATAAGTGGTTTTGACAATATCAAGCTGTTTCCATTCAATATGAGAATCATCCAGCACAATATAACCTCCTCAACACAGAAAGTGAAAGAAGAATGAGAAATTGATTTTTTTGTGTGTGACTTGCAGGAAGGTTCCCGCTACAACGCACTGCACGTGTGCGCGCGCACCCAGCAGGCGGCCATTTGTGCGTTTATTCTGCAGACAGTGGGCAGTGTGGAGTTTGTGCGACTGCTCTACGGCTCATCAACATCCAATCACACCAGCGACGCCGACGAACGATGTCGCGTGCTTGTCGATCTCTACCTCAATACTCCTGACAAAGGTATCATTCTAATACCTACCTTAGGTATCAAACTAGGAGAGTGACAGCTGATTTACTGAGATTTCCCAAATCATATAACACTTGTTTCCAGAAATCGTTTGTATTTCTTGGTCCCAAGTTTTTTAATAACATCCCAAAAGAAAACAAGAGGATTCACAATCAACTTTTTTTCAAAAATAGAATCCTTAGGTAACTCAGAGGTTTTATGCCTGACCATTTAGGGCCGGTTTTCGAGCTCGGAATTCAGCTAAGTTCTAGACTTTAAACAGCTGGAGTCAGAAAATGAGCTTTCCAAAACGGGGCGTAGCCGCAGTTTTTATAACAGTAGTCTCAGTTTCTATTTTTTTATTTCTATAATTGGAAACGTGTTTCCTTGACGAAATTAAACATCTCTAAATAATTCAAATTAGCTGAAACTTTACACTATTTTCTCTCTATTTTATTTTGTGTTCAATTTTCTTGTTTTTTGAAATTCAATTGAAATGTGACTATGACAATCACTACGACTACGTCCCGTTTCGGAAAGCCAATTTTCTGACTCCAGCTGTTTAAAGTCTAAAACTTAGCCAAATCCGGAGCTCGGAAACCGGCCCTTTGAATCCTTATTCAATGTTATTTCTTAGTTTAAATTTAATTTGGGTGGCTTGCAATAAGCATTAGTAAGATGAGCTGTTATTGGAAAGTGTACAAGGTGAGTGAATGTGAGAGTGAATGGTTGCTAGTCTTTTCTTTCTCTCTTCTTTTCCTTTCTCCATTTATTCATGAATTTTCAATTATTTAATAAGTGATATTCATTCCTACTTGCAAACTTGGAGTAATGTATACTTCCAGCAAGTAGTATTTTTTATTCCAATTCACAAATTTCTAATGAAACATACCAGTATTTATTTTATTAATCTTAAATAATTATTTTTTATCTTACTGAGCTATGTGTTTTTTGTTTTTCTTATCGATTTTGATTGTAAATATTGTGAGTTGAATAAATAAAATTTGAATTCGAATTTGAGTGATGGAATGGAAGAAATACACACTTCTCTAGAAAATAAGTTTGTACAGCAGCCTTTGTTCATTTACGTAGCTACTAGAGCTTTATGCGTAATAATAATGTGGAAATTACTATTAATTTGCAGGCCACAACGAGACACCACTGCACTTTGCGGCAAAACATGGCGCCGCCGAAGTGGTGGAAGTGTTGGTTGCGCATGCGCAGTGCGACAAGACGCGTGTCAACAAGTACGGGCAGACGGCTAGCGAGGTTAGTGTTAGTGTTAGTGCCAACATTATTGGTCAACATGAATCAGGCCAAACGCACACAACAGCAGACAAACAATCCCTCCCCAGTTGTGTCTACGTTGCAACTCTCACAGACTTCCGTCTGCATGCAGACGTTGGAATTTTTCCAGTTTGTCTGCATACATATGTCTGCTGCTAAGGTTTAAATTGCCTTTGGAGTGTGAATATATTGAAACCCATTTTCGAGAATAGACTGAATGTTTCTGTGGCTCCTTGTATAGGGTGTTTCAGAGTAACATTTATTTTTTGAAGATGACATCTTGCAGGTGTGTTCCTTTTCTAGGCAAACATTCCTGTAGGCTCTTCATCACATTGTCCATGGTTTGACGTAACATTACAACTGGAATTTGAAATCGCTTCTCGAATCTTGGCTTTCAATTCTTCAGTTGTTGCAGAAATAAAATCAACATACTTGTATGTCAAGATTGTTGACTGAAACAAACTAGTATTTGGATTTCCTGGTAACTGTACTAAAAAATCGATAAATGGGTAGTAATTTTTGATATTTTCTGTTGGTTTATTTATTTAGATACACACAAGTCTTAAGATTAAACCCATATATTCTAAACTAACAGGTAACCCGTGCTCCGCAAGGGTCTAATTAAAAACTTGAAAAACTGAAAACTTAACCTACTGAGATCTTGAAGTATTTAAAATTAGCCTATAACTATCCTCGGTAAATTAAGGATCAATATGCAAAATTTCAGGTTAATATCAGTCCAGTAGCTCAGACATGATGATGCGTCATTCGTGAATTTCCTATCCCTTTCGTGATAAACCAATTATTTATTTATTTAAGGCTTATACACGGTGTCCCACGGAGAGGTTTACACGTTTAATTATATATTACGTGCCCATTCATGCACCGAACTTTTTTAAATTTTACACAGTTTACAAAGTTGGTTCTGAAAATATTCTGGGAATATTTCAGCTCCCTAACCATCGTAGATTTGTCAAACATCATCTGACAATGAGCTGTGGTGTTACTAAATAAACTCTTATTCTAAATTCCAATTCTATTTTAATTCTTGGTTTTACAAAATAATTTTCTTACTAAACTTTGTTTCAAATATTAATTTTTAAATGATATGTTTTGCAGATAATTTGCACAAGAAGTAACGACAAGTCAGAAGGGCTGAGTCGCAGAATCCGCGCCCTGCTCGACGAGCACTACTTTGTTCCTGTCCTGAGGTCGAGTGATCCCACCGTGGAACCATCGATTGGTCAGCCCTTTTCCCCATCTAGTCCTTTGGTAAGTTTATTTCCAATCAATCTACTCTATTAAATCAACTGCTCAACACTAGCAGATAAATCCGTTGTTGATGGGCCTAGTCCTTTTGTGAGTTTATTTGCAATCAATCCATCAACTGCTCAACACTCAAAAAATTACTTATTGATGGACTGAATAACTTTATTCCTCACTGCAGAGGGAAATTACTGAGATATTGCAATTATTCAAATGCTTATTAAATATTATTAAACATCTAACATTTTACCCTGTTGTCAATATTTGAAGTATCAGAAGTCTTCGGGGTGATTTACAGCATTTAATCTGGACTTTAGTTTTATAATAATAATTTAAACACTTTTGAACAATTAATTACGACATAGCAGTCAGGTATTTATAAATACAAGCTATTAGCTTCTACTCACATTAGTGTAGCGCTTTCGGACACTAGGCCCTTCATCAACACTGGCTGTCACTTCCGTTGTTGAATACATATGGTTAGTGAGTAGCGTGAATTTGTAGGTTATTGGAGTAAACTTCAAATCTGACAGCCTGTTCAACCTCCTACTCCAATAACCTACAAATTCAAACATTCCCGCCACCCCCGCCGCCAACCGTTCAAAAAATCCCGCCACTCCCACAACCCACGCTACTCACTAACCATATGTATTCAACAACGGAAGTGACAGCCAGTGTTGATGAAGGGCCTAGTGTCCGAAAGCGCTACACTAATGTGAGTAGAAGCTAATAGCTTTTATTCATAAATACCTGACTGCTATGTCGTAATTAATTGTTCAAAAGTGATTATTTAACAAGCAGTTCGTATGGAATCAAACATTGAAGAATAATAATTTATTCCCCACATTCAAAGTTGATATTTGAAGCCTTTCAGGTTGAATAGTTGAAGAACATATTGTTAAATTCTGATTCAAGTTATTGAGATTGTTTCGAAGGATTGACACTCGGCCCGTTCACAAACCTTCATCAATCTGTTGATTTAGCAGTGAGCTTTTCGATCGGAAAAGCACTTTTTTATGCCCTCCATGATCCACTGTCACACCTGCACTATTCAGGGTTTGTTTGAGAATGGGGAGTCCATTCTGCCTCACCTAGTATCATCATATTGCAGCCTACTCAGTGAAAAACACATACTTTTTTGAATGATAAATGATTCCAAAATTAATATCCAATTTATTCGTTTCTTATGATTATTGAATAATAATTATTAAACGAAAATCAAGACTTCTGCTATTGAAAATATTGTCTACAGGGCTAACAGGTAGACGGGGTGATTTACAGCATTGAATTCGGATTTTCGAATAAGTATTATTTATTCATTAATTGGAATTTGAATTAATGCAATTCCTCATTAATGTCCATCTTATGATTTTGGTTGTTGTAGAATCTGAGTGGAGACATAATGAGCCCTGTGAAGGAGATCCAAGGTCTAGCAGGTCCAATGCCACTGGATGTTGCCAAAGCTTTCCGCAAAAATTGGAAAACTCCGCCCAGAGATCCCCAATCTCCCCTGCGCAAAGTCATTCAAGATCCGATGAAAGGTCTTGAAAATATTGGAAGGTACGTTGTCGAATCTATTTGCTTTTTTTCCATTTCAATGATCAATTTTGAAATTCCCCTGTGTTCAATTTTCATTGAGTTCATCTAGTGATTTTCCATCGGATGTTTTCACATTTACCGATTTTTGGCCGACACTTAGAATTTTCCTCCGATTGGCTGAGAATTAGCTTTTGGTGAGAATAAATCAATCAGAGGACAATTCTATCGATAAGTCTATAGGCCTATCAATAAATGGACTCCATTGATTGTCTATCAATAAATGTCTAAAGAGTATCAATAAGTGGTGTTGAAACGGCCATTCTCTATGTTTATAATAAAGATCCTTATATATTCTAAAGTATTCTAAGAGGGGTAACAAGAAAGTAAGGTCTCCTATTTTTTTTTTCATAGAAAATGACATTTATTTACTAAGTACGATACATCGTTTGAAAGACCAGGATCTTGGCTATTTTCAACATAATCGCCATTTTTTCCAACACCTTCTGCATCCGCGTGATGTACTTTTCTATGCCAGTATCATACCACTTTCCGTCCGCTTTGCGCAGCCAGGTGTTGACCTCTTTTTGAACCTCCGCGTCCGACGCAAACTTCTTCCCTCCGAGATGTTTTTTAGGGCGGGGAACAAGTGATAGTCACTTGGGGCCAGGTCGGGACTGTAGGCAGGGTGATCAATGATTTCCCAGCCAAATTTCCTGATTAGGTCCAGGGTCGCCTTGGCTGTGTGCGGGCGCGCGTTGTCGTGGTGAAATTTCAATCCATTGGTCAGCATTCCCGGGCGTTTGTTCTTGATGGCACGGTGAAGTTTTTCTAATGTCTCACAGTACCTTTCTGCATTGATAGTGGTTCCCTGTGGCATGAAATCGACCAACAAAACACCGTGACGGTCCCAAAACACTGTCGCCATCATATTGCCGGCCGACAGTGTTGTTTTGATTTTTTTCGGTTTTGGAGAGTCGCTGTGACGCCATTGTTTGGACGACTCCTTTGTCTCGGGGGTGTAGTGATGAGCCCATGTTTCATCCCCCGTAACAAAGTCTTCTAAAAATTCTTCTCCTTCCTGTTCAAAACGCCGCAAAACTTTGTCCGCACATTCCACGCGCCGTGTCTTGTGTTCTTCAGTCAGCTGTCTCGGCACCCACCGGGCAGAAACCTTGTGGTAATGCAACCGTTCCGTAAGAATTTCACTAATTGATTCTCTGCTGCACACTCCTCCAAGCTTTCCTTCCAAGTCCTTAACAGTTGCACGGCGATCTCTGAAAATTTCTGCCTCCACTGCCTGAACAATCGCATCCGAAAGCGGCGGCCGGCCACTTCTCTCTTCATCGTGAACGTTAGTGCGCCCGGACTTGAACTCGCGGCACCACTTACGCACGTTTTTAATGTTGACACAATTTTCCCCATAAACTGCAACCAATTCACGATGGATTTCAATAGGTGTCGCCTTTTTCGCGCTAAAGAAACGTATCATCAAACGCAATTCGCACTTGGACGCTGACGCGAGGGGTACTTGCATTGTTGATGGCTGCTCAGCCAAGACTGAGCGGTCGGAGTATTTTTTTTTTATTTGTTTATACATGTCATAGGCCATTACAAGAAAGCATGGACAATTGTCATACAAAAATCAGTCAATAAAAACATAACTTAATCTAGCAATACTAGTTCTTATTTCTAAACAATGCATTATATTAAGATGACAAAAGTAACTATGACTATGATGCACACTATTATAGGTACCAGTAACACAAAAAACAAACATTTATAGATAAAAAATAGAATAGTAGAGTACGGTACTAAAATATAGTCAGTCTATCAGCCTCTTTCACATAGTAATTAATCTTGAAAATGTTGAAAGGAAGGCCTAGGATTTAATTTATGAGTGCCTGCCAACTATACGGACACTCCTCAATCAACCAGTCCTTAGTCATTCTCTTGAACAGGCCAAGTGATTGAGCCTCCTTTAACCGGGTTGGCAACGAATTAAAAACCTTTATACTTTTATGCTCCGTACTTTGTTCATAAAATGCTGTTCGGTGCTGATTAATTCTTACAACATTTCTTGATCTGGTGAAATGATCATGAATATCAGATCCTGTTGTCCAACTGTCATGTGACTTATAAGCAAAAATAGCCAGGTTGTAAATATAAAGAGCAGGAACTGTCATGATTCTTGATGACTTGAAAATGGACCGACAAGAAAATCTATGGGGCTTCCCAAATATGATCCTAACAGTTCTCTTCTGGGCTTTGAAAACCATCAGTGCATCTCTTGAAGCACCCCAAAGCAGTATGCCATATGAGAGTAGTGACTCAAAATACCCATGGTAGGCAGCAATCACAGCATCTCTTGCCAGAACCCCAGATAATCTTGAGATAATGAAGGCTACTGAATTGAGTTTTTTTTATCAGTGATTCCACATGAACTGACCATGCCAAATTCCGGTCGACAGTCACTCCCAGGAACCCTGCCGAGGTAGAGGGCTGAACCTCCTCACCATCAATATCAAACTGAAAAGAGCCCAGCTGTGATCGCTGTATCTGGAATTCAATAAATGAGGTTTTCTTAATGTTTACCTCCAACAAGTTTGCCTTGCACCACTGAGCCACCTCACTAAGCACAGAGTCTGCAGTCAGCTGAAGTTCATCACTATTCCTAGCTGTTATTAGGAAATTTGAATCATCAGCAAAGAGAACTGATTTGGCATGATGTACATTTGCAGGGAGGTCATTAATGTAAATCAGAAACAGAAGGGGGCCCAAAATTGATCCCTGTGGGACCCCTCTCCCAACAGGACGAAGTTCAGACCTGAATTTACCATTAATGACAACACCATTATCGCCCTCTATTTCAACCATCTGGTTTCTGTTACTAAGATAAGACTCAATCACCGACAAGAAATTACCTCTAATTCCATAGTAATGAAGCTTCCTTAGGAGAATGCTGTGGTTCAGGCTGTCAAATGCCTTCTTCATATCAACGAAAAACCCCATGACCTTAACACCCTGATCCAATGATGAATAGATATCACTGATGAAACTCTCCAATGCATCTACGGTTGACATTCCAGCTCTAAAACCATATTGACACTCACTTAAAAGATTGTTATTCAGGAAGTGAGCCAGCAAGGGGTCATATATTGCTCTCTCCCATACCTTGGACAAAGAGGTCAAGTTAGCTATAGGTCGGTATTTATCCACTCCCTTCCGAGAGCCTTTTTTGAAAATTGGCTTTAGCTTAGATACCTTGAAGCAGGCGGGGAATGACCCAGAAGCACATGATCTGTTCAGAAGCTGAGTGACAGGACCACTGACACAATGGAAAAACTCATTTAGTATTTTTGAAGGAATTCCATCAGACCCACTGGACATTTTCATTTTTAGCTTCTTAGCAATAGATACAACCTCTTGCTCAGACCAAGTTGGCATCTCAGAGACAGCAGCATTACCAGGGTTAGAATTTACAAGTAAATCACAAAAAGAAGAACCGTCAAAAACCCCCAAACTGAGCCTATTATTCGATGAAACCACCCCAGCAAAGTAGTCATTGAATACTTCAGCAACTTCACAAAGTGATCCTACTGGGAGGCCATCAATCACAATTGGATACTCAGTACTCACCCTGATGGGAGTTTCCTTCCTGATTAGATTCCATACAGCCTTAGATTTGTTGTCAGCAGAAGCTATCAGTCTCTTGGAATATTCAGTCTTGAGAGAATGGATCAGCAGTCTGATGTCAGAGGATATCTTTTTGAACAAGTCACGAAACAGAGTATTTTGAGGATAAGCCTTCATAAGCAGCTCCAGGTCTCGCTTCCTGTTACAGAGATCCTTCAAGTAAGGATTTGACCAGGGGATCTTTGAAGTATTTCTGGGAATTCCTAACTTTCTCAAAGGAAAGGCCATTACAAAACCCTGAACAAACATCTGGACAAAGTAATCAGTCTGAGCCTCGTGGTGAATCTCATTCAGATATATAGGTGACCAGTCACATTGACCTAAGTAGTGAGAGAATTTCAACTTGTTTTGATCAGAGAAAGATCGTTTCATTACAGCCTTGAGAGATTTCACCTGATGCAGAGGTAAAGGAACAACTATCTCCTGAGCAAAGTGATCGGACAGAGACAAGCTAATCACTCTTGACAATACAGCATCAATATATTTGACACTGATGAAACCATTATCCAACAGAGTGGAAGAGTGAGCTGTAACCCGAGTAGGCTCCCCAATCACATCCTGAAGACCATAGGCACAGAAGACTGACATCAACTCCTGCTTTGAGCTTGAGTTGCTGAGAAAGTCAACATTAAAGTCGCCAATCACAATAATTCCCTTAATCTCTTAAAAGTTGAAGAAAGAAGCTTGTCAAGCCTGTCAACAAATGTATCCATTGAGCTGTCAGGGGATCTATAAATACAGACTATTAGAAAATCACCCTCCACAGTCACAGCCGCTGCCTCAAAGTCTGACTCGCAAACCTCTGCTAAGCTGAATTCAGAGGTCAAAAATCCACATCTTGAATATATGGCCACACCACCGCCCTTTCGTAACTCTCTGTTGAAATAGCACACAAGATTAAAATTTTCAATATTAACACTTTCACTGCCATTCAACCACGTTTCAGAGAGACATAAGAGATCAACTCTACTTAGAGATTTGTTTTCCTGCATGTTTTGAATTTGCAGAGCCAACTCTGTGTTTTTATTACGAATACTTCGAACATTATAGTGCAGGACATTTAGAGTGACTGGGCCTGACATAGAATTAGGTGAGTGACCATGGTTGCTTCCAGCCTCAGCAAGACAGTCAATCAGATTTGTGCGATCTATAAATGTTTGCAATCGCTGGTTTAATCTAAAAAATTGATTGGTCTATAAGAGATCAAAACTGGAATTTCATGAGTAGCTACCACATCCTGATCAGTACGGTCAACCACTATAGAATCAGGTGTTGCTTCAATAGAGCAATGCACACTACCATTTTCGCCAATTCTCTCATCACATTGGAAAGGACCATCATCACTAGCACGTGAGCCACTACAGAAGGTGGCATCAACTGTCACAAAGGATTGTGTCATTGTATCATGAGCACGATAGCAGCTGTCAATTAGGTCACCGCTCACTGCCAGAGAATGAGGTGTGAGAGTATCTGGTCCAACATAATTATTTCTATCAGAGACTGAATTCTCAGTTACAATTCTGAAAATTCTCTTTGCAACCATGAACTTACCTCTCCTGTTCAAATGAAGACCGTGACTAGTGTGGAGACGTCTTTCAATAGACCATAAATCTAAAATTTTTACAGAGTGCAGTCTAGACAAACACCTTATGATTCGGTTTATAGCAGCTATAGATCTATTTTCAATGGAACTCTCAAAGAGATCGTAACGGTAGGGTATGGTTGATATTATCAGATTGTTGTGTCTGTAGGTCCCAATCACCTCAACTAGTTTAGCAACAAATCTCTCCTTATCAAGATCATTAAAACCGGAGTGAATACTATTTGTGCCACTCAGAAGCACAATCCAATCATTTCGATTCAGACCTACAGTCTCATTAGGAGACAACATCCAGTTTGCAAGAGTCTCAAACTTCATCCCGGGGGCCACAGTGGAAACACAAGATATATCATACCCTCGAAGTAACCCAGTTAGAGGCTCTCTAATTCCCTTACCGTGGCTATCAGCCCAGATATGAATTTTTTGGCTCTCATAATAATTCATATCACTTACCTCTTCACTACAACATGATTTGGAAAGGCTTTTAATTTGACTTCTTGCTGAATTCATATTTTTTGTATATCTGACAATAGTTTATTGCTAGAGTTCAATAGTGATTCAAGTTTGGAGATTCTGTGTACAAGCTTACATCTAATATCATCATAATCCATTTCATTGTCTTCACTAACCATGTTATTACTAGTTATTGCATTGTAGAAAGTATTCTTCTTAAGAAAACACTCATTAGCCTGAGTGGCCAATAGGGGAACATTATCTCTAAGAACAAACCCCTCAGCACTTTCAGTTTGAGTTCCAACATCCGTTGAAACTTTATCAGTGAGTTCCATAAGTAGTTTCTCGTTCATGATTGATCGGTCAATGGCAGCATTCCATTGAATCCTCATTTGAGAATTAGCTTAACAATCTCTCAACCAAGCTAAAGCATTTATTACACTCATATGGATTAGAATTAAGTGATGAATGAGTAGCTATAGTTGGGTCTATCATTGAATCATTACCTTCTGCATCAGAACCAACTATTTTGTTTGAGCAATTTTTATTAATTATGGGAGTAGAGCACGAACTGCCATTGAGAGAATTACTGACTGGAGGAGCATGGCTATATAAGATTGGAAAATCAACTATTTCAGAAACATTTTTGTCAGTTTTAAGAGAGGATTTACAATTTTTATCTAAACAACGCCATTGAACCTCTCCAGCTGCCGTGTCAGATGATCTTCTAAAACTATAATTCTGGAATATTAATTTTGGGTTACCACGGTTTGTTACTCCAATTGTGAAATCTCTCATTTTTGAGGGGTATTTAATTTAACAAAATTGAAATGTAACAAATCACAACTAAAAAAAATCAGTCAAGATAAGTAATCAATAATCAGGGAAGAATGAATAATAAATATGTAATTGAATGCAATAAAGAAAAGAAAATTTAAAAATTACAATAGGCCTATTGTTTAATTCAAATCCAATTCGCAAGTACCATTATTTGAATCATGTAATAATGAGAGAATGAATGTCCAAAAGTTAGATTGAAAAGTAAACTAAAATAGTCTAAATCTATGAACTAAGAACTAAATTGTCCAAATTTATTAAGTCAGTAAGGGCAATAGATCAATAAGGTCAGTGATGAGATAAATTAGGTATATTTATTGAGAGTTCAAAGAGTTCAGTATACGCGCCCAGCAACAGGGTTGTAGTGGGGGAACCAGGGAACAAGGCGGTGTTGCCAGATTTCGCCTAGCGCGGAATTCCGCGAAGTTACAGAGTTGGAGACCTTATTTTTTGTTACCCCTCGTATATAGTCTATTTTAATTTATAACAGTGTTCAATTTATTTATATATGATATTAATTGTTCATTTCTCATTTATAGTTGTTGATTAGTAACTTTGCACTTCGAATAATATTGAAGTTAAGTTTCTTTGATTGTGATCTGTCAGAAGGCAATAAATTGATTGTATTTCATTGATATTTTTCAGGAGACTAGCACAAGACTGTAACATACCGTGGAAGGAGTATTGGCCTTTTCTGGATATGTTTGCCGACTTCCATAGTCAGGAAGGTCTCAATCTTCTAGAAAATTATCTGGCGGATAGAATCTCGGTAAGAAGTCTACAATCTCTCATTGATATCTCAACTCATATAAATTTATACATCCAGTTCCATTTTTTAATTTATCTTATAATTTTTATTATCAACACAATATTACATAATTGATTACAAAATTGCAAAAACCGAATAATTCTAAGCAACACGCCCTTGTGACGGGATCACATCGTTCAGCTCTGTGAACATCGTCCCCAACCGCTTGTCTTGTGTTGGCAATATGTGATTGGAGATTGAAAAAAAAATTATCCCTCGTAATAGTTCAATTGGATATATTGTTTATCATCGTTAATAATACGACAAGCGATTCCTCCACGCAATTGTGATTAAAAAATTATAATAAGCATTGTCATTTTAAACATCTATATAAAAAAGAGAGAGTAGGGTTGTGTTTGTTCGAATCAAAACAGGTCAACTTGTGGATTACATACCGAAAAAACGGGAATGATTCAGATCTCCAAATTTTGCACATAGATTCTAAAAATATCAATTTCATGCACCTAGAAGCCCAAATTTCAATTTTCCTTCTTGATTTTCTAGAATTAATGTTCAAATTTCATTCATGGAACATCATACGGCATACCTACATTGTTGTAGAATGTGTTTGTATAAAGGAAACTCATAGAGAAATTGATACGCTGGTAACAATGTGTTTCGATACAGGAAGCTCATGTTTTGTTACTAGATTTTTGATACAAATAATGCTGGCAGCTTATTATAGCGATTGTGATAATATTATAGTGAGCTGTTAAGTTTTGAATAACCTATTGATTCTCAATTTTTCAATTTTTTGAAAAACTGTTATTGTCATCTTTACTACGATAACACTGAAAATCATCTAACTTACTATACAACACTACCGACACGCCGGTACGAGCGGTGAGTTGAATTATGTTATAAAAGTATGTAAGTGTTTTGATTGTAAATGAAATCAATACAATAGTATAGCCAATTAGGCAAAATACAATATTGTTCCGATGTCTTATTCCTGAATCGGTGCAATATTGATAACTTTTTCCTCCACCTACTGTCTACTTACTTTACTTCCTGAAACATAATTCTAAAGTGTCACTTTTTCGCTCTCGGTAGTAAAAAACAGAAAAACTCCCTAGGGAGTAAAAGTGAATCCATTTAAATAACATGGGAAGCATCTCTATATTAAAAAATTGCATGGTAATAGGTTAGAAGGTCTAAGCTCAGATGAGAAAGCATAATAGAGGTGTATGTCATTGAGTCAACTGATATCAATACCACAACCAGAAATTTGATCAACTCATGAAATATATGTTTGTATGATATGATATTCTTAATATTAGTAGACGATAAAAAATTTATACAATTTTAAAAATATTTTATTCTATTAAAAATACCAGCCAACAAATATTTTTGATCTGCAATTCAAATCTGAACCGCGTGATCTGGAGTCAGCCATTTTTTGGTAGCTTCCCAGCTGATATAATTGTTACAACTTTTGCCGATAGATAGCGCAATCGGCAGTGGCAATCAGACGACCGGTTTTTAGGTTTTAGATTTTAGGTTATGTTGTTAGGAAACATTGTCACCAATACGTAAGTTATTAGAATGATTTTATTTGCAGTTTCTATAAAAAAATGTAGATGGAGGAAAAATGTTGTGTACATCACGAGCGAAAAATACTTTTTCTCCCTCAGGAAAATTGTTGCCCTCGGCTTCGCCTCGGGCTTCAAACTTTTTCCCTCAGGGAGAGAAAGTCGTACTTTTCACTCTAGATATACAAATAACTATTTCTTAACATAAGAGATTATTTCAAGTATGATGAAGGCTATGTACCGTATGTACTGAAATCCATGTATCAGGAACGAAAATTTTCTGAACCCAATTGAAGAGCTATATTATTCAGCTTTTTGAACAAACATTTAAAATAACACGTGTTGAATTATTTTGAACAAAGTGCTATAAATAATCATTTTCTATCTATTTTGGGGGCGAATACAATTCGCGGCCCATCCTATAATTTAACAGCATTTTATTTGAATATTACCGGCAAATTCAGCAATTTATTTGTATCACTTCACAAATAGATGCGAAAATTAATGAATATTGTTATGAATTATCAGACAGAAACGAATTAAATCTTTTTTAAATGAAATATAGGCCTACGACCTTTATTTTCATTATCACTGACAAGATAGGAACCATATTCTAGTGAAGCAAAATAAGAGTAAGGATAATGCGATGAATGAGGTTGTTACAAGACATTCAATTCCAAGCATAGTCGTGAAGGATTGGTAAAGCACTCGCGTTGCTTTAACGCGGTAATAGATTTTCATGAAATTTGACAGGTATGTTCCTTTTTTAATTGCGAGTCGACGTATATATTTTTTTTTTGGAAATTTTGCATCTCAAGGATAATATAAAAGGAAAAAAGAGCCTCCTTCATACGCCAATATTGGAGTAAAAATCAGACTATACAATTATTCATCATAAATCAGCTGACAAGTGATTACACAGATGTGTGGAGAAGCCAGTCTATTGCTGTTTTTCCATAAGGTCTATAGTTTCAATCAGGTACTTGTGGATGAGAATACTGCTTGAGGTCAACTGTTCACAGAACTACTAGTTTGGAGTTGAAGTGTAGTTGATTGGTACCAGCTGTAGATAATGATTAGTTAGAAGACTTATTCAAATAATATCTATTATCACTCCCGTATCATTGAGAAACTAGAAAATGTTGGAAAAAGTGATCCACCTCATGAAAGAGAGTTGTTCATATTGAATTCATTAATTACTGAAGAATGTCAGAATAATTTACAATTTTCTTGAATTTAGCTTAGCTTATATTCATCCTAAAATGGAAGATGGAAAGAATATTGAATTTTGTTTGATTCATCGTATATCGCATATTTCCTGGACCATCTATTGACAATCAACAACACTATGAACGCATTAAATTCATCTTTGAAACACATTTTTAGCCTATATATTTTTTTAATTCAACACTTTACTGATAGATATTACTACCAATTGATTGAAAAGAAAATGTTTTTGGAATAATAAATGCTGCATGACTAAGCACATAGGAAGTCCGTATTGAGATGTAAATATTGATAAATCAGATGTATTGATGAAAATATAGATAAATTTAATGATTCACAAAATAAATTCAAGTGTGACATGAGATTCATTGACTTTTTGGCGGTAAGAAGTTCGCCGGGCAAGCTAGTAGCCTATTATTATAAAGTGCATTGAATATTTGATTTTTCAACTGCAGATAGCAGACGGAATAAGCATTCACAACCGATCCAATCGTGAGAAGAGCAGCCAATGCAGTACACCCGCTTCTAAACCGTCGCAATCGCTGTTCAATAATCACGTGATTAACAATAACAATAACTACAACAACTCCACGCCCAACTGTAGACTGTCGTCCGACAACTGTAGCGGCAACAAAATGTCACGCGATCCTCTGACGAGCGACAAGTTTGTCTGCGAGAAAATGTCGCCGAACGACGGCAGCGACAGGAGTAGCGTGCTGTCGCCGATGTCCGAGCTGTGTGTCGCGATGAAATCGTGTCGCCTGACGGAGAATAGTCGCGCGGCCAGTCGCCAAGCGTCGCCGCTTATATCTGATATGGCGGCCGGGGCGACTGCTGCCCAACAAATTGGCAACTGTGGGTTGTCGCCGAGGGTGGACTGTGAGTCGCCTGTGCCACCTCCTCTCAGTGTGCATTTATGTATCGAGAAGTCGTGTCAGGTGAGTTGAGCTATTTATTTATCGAATATTTTGCTAGGGCTTCTTGAAAGCTCATTTATAAAGAACTAGAAGGTGAACCGTGATCCGCAAGGGTCGGTTTGGAGCACAAATAGATTGAATTCAGTTTTATAGTTGCCTGCTGATTAACAGCAAGCAACTATAACATTTTCTCTTCAGGCAACAAAAACATTTTCTTATTTATAATAAGAAAACAATTTTCTAATTCAAATTAGATACAGGAATCAAATAAAGTTCAGCATGACAATATTGTCCTGTATTGTGAATTCATTTTGATGAATTTGGTTGGGCTTTTATTTTACGTAAACTTTCTATATGACAAATATGACAAATAAATTTCTTTTAATCATCAAAATTATAATCAATGAACAAGAATAAAAATATGACTATTATCCATCCTCCTTGTATAGACAAAGAAGAAGAGGATAAGAAGATAAAAATAGAATCGTTGTATATACTATTTTATCTATGATTACTCTCAAGCAAAGTCTAACTAACTGGAAGCTTGACCTATACGAATTGAAAACTTCTCATATTGAATATACGAATATTTACATATACGTACTGTAATCAGTTCAGTAGTTCAGACATTATGATGCATTCGTGTATGTCCCTAACATGTCAATTCTTTTCTTTATAGTATTATAGATAGATAGGTGACCACTCAAGTAAAGTATCACAAACTGTAAACCTAACAAATTGTAAACTGGACGAATTTAAATCTTGAACTGAAAATAGGCGTGTAACCATCCTCGGTAAATTAAGAATCTTAATGCAAAATTTGAAGCTAACCAGATCAGTAGTTCTCACAGAGGGTGTCCACGCGGCGGGAAAACCGGGAATTGTACGTGAATTTCATTTGGGTGGGAAATGTAGGGGAATTTTGTCGAGATATGTGAATTTTTTGACACTTCCGTCAACTAGCTAATTGTATATTAATTAAGGACAGAGTTGAAATTTAGCCAGTGCATGAGTGGTGTATTAGGGTACAAACACACTGAAAGCGGAGCGTGACGTGAACAATATCATATTAAGTAATGAGCTAAAACTCAGATGTGATGATGTGTCATTCGTGTATTTCCTACCCCGTACATGTATAAGCCAATTCGTTTCTTTATAATATTGCACATTTGAAATCATTACCTTATTCTTTGGATTATATTGATCAAAATTCTGGAGAGAGAGACAGTTTTGGGCTCTGCCTGCTGTCCTCTCCCGATCATAATGTATATTATCAATTGTGCGACAATTAATAATCAATTAACAATGAATGAAAATTATTTATCTTGCATTTTTTTATTTTTTCCAATAAATGGATAATGAATAAAAATGATTGATTCCACGTTTTTTGTGTTGTGTAGGTGTTCGCGAAACGCATAATAGACAACCTGTTGATGTGCTCGTCGAGTGGGGCGGAGATGCTGGCCTCGGAGGCGACACATATGCACACACTCATCTCCAGCTTCCTGGTGGACGACCGGTTCGCCGCAGTCAACTTCGCACACCTGCACGACCGCATCGCCAAATGCATCCTGCACAAATTGGATGCCTCCGACCTGCCCGAATTCAACAGTGCTGTCAGAGCTGTTCGATTGAAGTCAGTTGAATAGATAAGCCAAGTATTAATGTAATTGAATGAACTCAAATATTTAACATTCCACTTAATTTGGACTTTGAATTTACAAAAATATTTAATGTACCTAAAATACCTAGAATGTATTCTAGGTACATTGAGAGTATTGATTATGGACATTATGAGATAACCTCTAGAGTCTAGACTGATTATTCTCATTAAATTAGGGATTACTAATGATATCTAATTAGGGACTGATTATGAAGATAACCTCTTGACTGATTTTCTAGTGAAAATGGACTAAATTTTAGAAAAGTGAAACCATAACCCTATTTCGGACTTTTAAAATGTTATCTAAATTTAGGAGAGAAATAGTACAAGGAGTATCCTTAGGTTTTCTCTCCCAATCAGTGCTACTTGTAAAAATTGTAAATAAATAAATAAATATTATACTTATTAAATGAGAGTACCGGATAGAAACAGTTTTGGGCGAATGCCTTGTTGTTTCTTCTCAAATTTGTAATTAATTACTGTGAATAAATGGATGATTTCTAGACCAAAAATGGTTTACTAGAGATTGATAATGGTGTAACAACAGAAACTAGTATCTCAAATTGTTTTGATAAATTAATGGTTTTGATAATATCAAATCGGTTTCATTCAGTTTGAATAATAATCAATGAATACCGTGCTATGCTTCAATGCTATGGTATCATTGCTTCAAGGCTGGAAAGTTTGTGATTACGGTATGAGCATAACATTTTCAAGACATGACTTGCTGTGTCTAGCACTTCATTCTAGTATAGTAATCACCTCCCCGAGTTTGTGATAGTTTTAAGATATTTTTTTGTTCCGTATGACGCTCATTATGAGCTTTTAGCTTGTGTGTGTCTAATTGAAAGTGTGTGGGTGTGTTTATGAGATGATGAAACGTCAATGCCTACCGCTACCGGCGGGATTCGAACCCACGACCAGGTAGCACTAGCAGACTGAAGGGTGCAACGCCTAAGGTGGGGTTTTGTTTGGGCGTATCCGGGTTTGGCTGCGACTTTCACAATTTTCTTTGAGAAGTAATCGTTCATGCGATTAGACAAAATATCAACTTTCCAAAACAATAAATCGTACCTATTTGTATCATATTCACTCTGTCGATATCGTACGTCATTCCATTTAATATTACAGTAATTTCAATACTGAATACTACTATATCAACTGCATGAATATGATACAAATAGGTACGATTTATTGTTTTGGATAGTTGATATTTTGACTAATCGCACACGCAGCCGAACGCGGATACTCGCAAATGAAAACCCATATTCAGTTCAATTCAATTTCATTATTCCAATATAAAAACACTGTACAAAATAAAATAGAATAATCATGGAATAATTATTCCCCCGCATTGACTGCTGATCCGTGCGCGGGGAAAGAGCACATAATCTACAGGTAACAATAGTGTAAAAACTACAATCGATAACTAAAACTTAGATAAGAAATAAAATATGATATTAATTTTAGTCTATAAAAAGTATGTTAAATTGTCAGACCGTATCAACGATGATTTACACAGCACAAGTACCTGACTCAGAATACTTTATCTTCTGGTGAGCTATCTGAACTATCGATTTAACAACATTAAATAGAAAGTAGAACCTAAAAGCATAAAATAAATAATAATAATAAATAAATGAATCTCAGGTGAGGCATGAAGGGCTTGAAACAAAATCACAATCCAGCGAGGTTTGTGGATGAATATGTGCCAATTGCAGTCGTCTCGGCTAACCTGAATAGGTTTCATATATTCACTTTCCTTCAGAGAGCATGAGGAAAATTAAATATTAGGAAAATAATCATATAAAATTATAATATTGTCGATTGTTGTTTGGCAGACAAATGGAAGAAAGCGAGTCCTCGTCATCGGAAGATGAGTCGGCGCTGATGTCAACTCCCTACCGCAGTGCATCGCGACGCCTCTTCTCGGCCGCTGCCGCGTCTCGCAAGCGCAAGATGCGTGATCACGTGGTCTGCCTCACTAGCACCATACTGGCCTGTCTCACTGAGGAGGAGCGGAGGAGGGGAACTGCTGAGATGGGGGAGGAGGGAGAAGAAGGCGAAGGAGGTGAGAGCACTAACTCATGATTAATAATAAATAAATATCGGGGCACCGAGCTTCGCTCGTTATTTTTATTTATTGACTAGCCGTCAGGCTCGCTTCGCTCGCCATATCCGTCTAGCCTGGGGGCTCCGCCCCCTGGACCCCCGACTGGATCGTCCAAAAATGAGATCAGAAAGTCAAAGTACGGAGGAAACGCAGAAAAGCTGAGAAAAACGTTGGAAAAACGCTGATTTTCGGCGTATCTTTGATGAAATATTGAAGTCACCTCATCACAACATTTTTAGACCCCAGCTAAACCTCTGTACCAAATTTGAACATTTTCTGTCTATTACTTGAAGAAAGAACTGAGAAAACACAAAAAAACCGCTAATATTTTGGACGTATCTTTGGCGTTATTTCAAATTCCTTCTGACAACATTATTACACCCCAGCTGAGCTTCTGTAGTAAATTTGAACATTTACTGTTCATGTGTTCTCGATAAAGCTGAGAAAGCGCAAAAAATCGCTAGAAAAACGCAGATTTTGGGCGTATCTTTGGCGTTATTTCAAATTCCATTATTACACCCTAGCTTAGCTTCTGTACTAAATTTGAACAATTTCTGTTCATTTGTTCTTGATAAATCTGAGAAAAAACAGAAAAACGCTCATTTTGGGCGTATCTTGACGTTATTGCAAATTCCTTCTAACACAACATTATTACACCCTAGCTGAGCTTCTGTACTAAATTTGAACATTTTCTGTTCATTTGTTCTCCATAAAGCTGAGAAAGCGCTAAAAAACGCTGGAAAAATGCAGATTTTGGGCGTATCTTTGGCAATTTTTCCAAATCCGTTCTTAGTGCGCTTCTAAAGGGCCAACTGAACATACCTACCAAATTTGAACGTTTTTGGTCCGGTAGATTTTTAGTTCTGCGAGTGAGTGAGTGCCATTTCGCTTATGTATATATATATATATATATATATATATATATATATATATATATATATATATATATATATATATATATATATTATATATATATATATAAACAGAACACATTTATTTATTCTTTTAAATGATCATGTTTATATTTTACAGCTGGCTGTACGTCAGCTTATGAATTTCGGGGATGAGATATTTTGATTTTCCACGGATGCACTCGCTCACTCACTTTTTTATTATCCACAGACGACGAAAGTCTGAGCTGTTTTTCCAAGGATGAATTATCCTTTTAATGTCGTTCAGCGAGTTTTCTCAGGGATGAGACATAGTGCAATCGAATCTTTATATTATAAACCTATTATGTTCCAAATTTCGTGAAATTCGTTAGAGCCGTTTTCGAGATCCGTTGGACATTAATAACATAAATAAATAAATATAAATAACCAAATATAAAAATATATAGAAATTGCTCGCTTAATATAATAGGATTATTAATATGTTCATTGATTTTTACAAAAATCACAAATACAAATTTAACATCAACTATATCGCTTGATCTGTTGAATAATATAAAAGCTCGTACTTGATTAACAGTTATGAAAAACAAAATATCACTTCTGTACGTCTGAATATTACTTGGGATTGATATTTGAAATTGTTACAGTGAGATACACTCCATACTGAATGCAGCCTATTATTTTATTTCACTGAAATGAATCTCAATTTGAAATAATTGAAATTGAAAAATTCAACCAATGCCGACAATTGTTGTCAATGTCTATCTTGAAAGTTACAATAAAAATAGAAAATTCATCAGTTTAGGGATGAGATTGTTGTTTATTTCCCAATCTTTAATATGATTTGTGTATCATTGAATGTACGGGTAAATAGATCTAGAATGTTAAGGTGACATTCCGACTATGGCAGGTAATGGGCAGGTACTGCCGACTGCCAAAAATCACACGATAGCATAAACACCAGCAACCGTACTTTTCTCAAACAAGCGTGAATCTCCTGTTTTCCTTCTCATGTTTGTCATACGGATCTGCACAAGGATGTATTTTCATTTTCAAAGAAAACTCCTTTTCATTGCTTGGAAATGCATTTACATGACATTCAAGAACAATTTTACGAAATATAAAATTGAATAGATGGTGTATATTTTCTTGGAAATAAAGCACTTGAAAATATTCTAGAAATTCAAAATGTACACGTTTCTGCGATTTCCGTGGCTCTTGAGATTCCCAGACACAACGACATATACTTTGTTGGGTAGGGTACTTTGATAAACAATTCCAAGTTAACAAAATGAATATCTCATTTGTCAGAGCTAAAGGATGCAATGAAGACTAGAGTGGTTGCAATTTATCAAAAGCTTTTTGAACTTGTACATGCATTGTCGATTTTATTTTGTTCTATTTGAAGTCTACAATTTTTATCTTTGTATACTATCTCTTATAATGCATCATACTTGTGTACAGTCTGAACGTAGCTCGATGCTTGTGTGTTGAAGGTGTAGGAGCAGGAGGAGGTCAACTGCCGTCAACTGAGGAGGAATGCAGCATTGCCTGGCAGTCAGCTGTGCCCTGCCTGTGCAACTGGACTGTCACCGACAGCAAGCGACTGTCCTGGCGCAATCGCTCCTTCTTCAACAATATGGACGCCAGGCGAGAGTGTCGCTGTAGCGAAGGTAGCACTTCAAACTGTCAATTACACACCTACTTACTAAATTCCCTATATTACTGTGCATTCCATAATTGGCGAGGACTTTGTAATAGTTTTGTGCGTTTGCAAAATGCCAGTTTAAACGTAATATCAATTTAAACATAATTAAATCCATATTAAGCCTCGTTTGTTATAAAGTGGTTCATTTCAAGATTCAACTACCAAGATTCAACTGATTCAATTCAGTTTGAGCTTTCACTGTACACACGGCCTCCCATCTTCTTATTCATGGAACCAAACAACAACCAATCAATCAATCAAGTTTTATTGAACAAAATATATACATTGGAGGTCCCAATAAACCCGAAGGTTTTTCAGTAGGTGCCTATATAAGTATACATAGTAAATTATAGAATCGTACATTACAACGAAACAAAATTAACAAATTTGATAAGAGGAAGAGAAAAAAAATTTTTTTTTGCATGCAAAGGGAAGTTGGGAAGTAAGAAGAGGATGTACAGGAAGGTAAACTTATCTAGGAACTAGAATGATAAAATTTAAGAAAATAAATTAGATAAACTACTCAAGTAAAAGAAAAATATCAATCAAATCAAATCATAAATCATAAAAAATGAGTATTCACTATTTATGAAAACAAAAATTATAAAAAACATACATGGGGAAAAAAATTGAGAAATGAAGTTTGAATTTCAAGAAATGGATAAGAAGTGGATAAGTGGTCGCTCTAGCTGGCGGCAGTGACTCAATAAAATTAATGTACCAGAAAAATCTCTGCTACCTGATTTATGACTAAGCTATACATCATTTAACTACTAAAATGTTAGGATCATTGATGAATAATATTCTTTTCTATTATTATTCTTTTCAAATTGTTGATTTTTTTAGTATTACATACTCTCAATTATTCTGTTATTGTACAGTTTAAAATTTTGTTTTAATTTGCGACGAAGGTAGGTAATGCTTCTGATGACGAGTAAGAATACAGGAGAATAAGAAGACGCAGAAGGCTACAATAAAAATTATTCGACTCTTTTCTAATTAATTATCAATAAATATTGTACATGAGATTGTAAATTAATAAGTACAGTTCAAAGAAGTGGATTAGGAGGCTGAAAGAATTGCCTCTCAATTAGAAATTCGAATTAAAATTCATTAAAAAATACAGCAAAACTAACTTATCCTCGAATGTATGTTGAAATGTTGAAATACTCGAAATATTAATGAAATTAAGTTACTTGATTTTCTACCAAACTACATTATTATTTGAAATATTTTTCTAGGTGACACCAACAGTGTACCAGAATCGAACAATGGTCTTTCAAAAACAAGTTCTGATGATGATTCAGATAATTCTGGTAAGTTAGTTCTTCATTCTCTTCCACGTGATATGAAATATTATTAAATTTGAACTCGGTGTATTTTCTATGATCCAAGTGATTTGAACTGAATTTGGTCCAGTCGAGAATTCACAGTAGATCAGTCTTCACATCTTACTGAATTTCTCAAGATCAATAAATAGTTTAAATCTTCAGGTCATACATCCATATCAATAAATACATCAAAATCGTATAACTCTTTGAATATATAATCAACTAAATATAGAAACTATAAACACTGAGTATTTGCTACTTCTTTCATTGGAGATATTCATTTATTCATAGACAATAGATACAATTCAGGTGTAAACTACAGGCATTCGGTCAAAACTGCTTTTAACTTGATTTAAATTAATAAACAGTCCAGAGGTTATGACTGTTGTAGAGTTCATGTTTTGATTTACACTCAACCTCAATTCCAAAAAAATGTATCTACTAGAATTTTGAATTTATCTGATTAATTCACTTCCAAACTCTTCTTAAACATTGATTCAATTAATCCACTTATATTTAAAGGGAAGGGCTTTCAAAAGCCGCCCTTACATTTTAGCATTGTTGTATCAGCGAATTATTGACAAAGTGGATGCCATAAGCTGCGGTATGTGTGTATAAGAGCTGATCAAAACTTCAGAATTCGTCTTCAACAATATTCAAACTATTGGTTTCAGTTCTTAAGTTCCACTGCATTGATGCTAATGACCGTAATCTTCAGTACATTATTTTCAAAAATTAATTAATATGAAATGGTATATTCGAACAATTTAGAAAATGAAAACATTTTTCCTTCATTTAAAAGGATATCATGCTCACCTTTCATTGCTCTTTAAAACTGCTTAGTTCGTTCTGCCGCATCTTGTATTAACTTAATTGATTCCTACTTCTCCTGAACAGTTAAAACTGTTCAGGAGAAGTTTTATTTTTCAATAAATCAACTATTCAATGTAAGATACATCGTTTACTGTAGAAAGGAAACATGTCCAACTGAAAGCATTGTAATGGCGACGTTTTTAATTTATAGTTTACTGCAGGTCCAGGTTTAGGTTAAGTTTTTTGTCTCTCCTGTGAAATTATGAAAACTGGACATGTTGCCTTTCTGCGGTTAGCGATTCTGTTAGTCTTCCAATAACAAGACTGCCCCTGTTTTTCATCTCAAAAGTATAAATTTTGTTTTTCTCTGAATGAGAATAATTTACAATTAACCAAACGTTTTGGTTCTACAATGTAGAGTTCTGTTGAAAAATCAAATCTGAAGCTCTCTATTCTTCATGATTAACCGACGTCTACTAAATATTATTTATATATTATATAAATGAATTAATAGGAAATCAAACCTCAAATATCTTGGTATATGGATCGATGAGTGTCTCAAATGGGACATCCATGTTAACTTCCTATGTAAGAGACTAAAATACCTATCTTATAAATTTTATAAATTGAAAAATGTGCTATCTTTCTCAGAATGCAAACAGGTATATACGGCACTAGTAGAATCCCTAATGCGATATGGTTTAATAGTTTGGGGTGGGACTTTCGATACCCATATTAAAAACCTTTTTCTAATACAAAAATTCATCATAAAGACAATTTTAAAGAAACCTAGAACTTATGATAGTAAGATTTTGTTCAGTGAATTTGATGTTAAAACTATACGACAGTTATATCTTAGTTGCATAACAAATTACAGTTTCAAATACGAGCATAATTTCCCTCTAGCCGATGACATAAATTATAATCTTAGACCTAATACAATAAGAAAATATGAAATATATAACACCAACTCAGCTCTTCTTAGAAGGCAACTTTACTACATTAGCAGTAAATTCATAAATATACTAGAAAGTGAATTTCCACTTAATAATTTCCGAAATAATAAACACAGAAAAAGAGCCATAGAGGCATGGCTAAACTTGAATTATTTCCAATCGTTGACTTTTATACAATAATCAACTTCATATTATAAATTATATTTTCGAACACTTCATACGCTAGATTCAAGTTTATATATTACATCCCTGATTAAGCTGATTCACGACTCACACTGGCGCACAAGGAATCTTCCTTTTGCCGGTGTTTTTGCCTCACCTACTGTACTTATGCATGTGATCATAAATTGAATCTTCATTTTAAAACTATTGTTTGTAATGTAAAGGATATCATTTCGTTATTATATCCAATTAAATAAATGTATGTATCTTGATTTAAGTGCAGTAGCATATACTTATATTTATTTTTTGTAAAGCTTTTTTGTATTTTGTTTTTGGCAAATAAATTCATTCATTCATTCATTCATTCATATATTTAATAAAATATTTCAAAAAAATATTGAGTAGCTCTACATAATACCATACACAACAAATATTTTCAAAAACATTATTGATTTTAGTTTCTTTCAGTTAGTTCCCTTTTATAAAGTAGTTTTGATTGAAAATATGAATTGATGTATTTTTCAGATGCTGAAAACAGGGAATTTTACACCCCACCATCTTCCCCAGGAAGTTCAAGACTTGTGACGTCAGACGAAGATATGAGCATGGAGAGCCCTGATGAAGGACCTGACATATTTATATACAGGTAATTCCTATAAAATTCTAAAAAAAACATTAATTTCACACACTTTCATCTTGTTTAGAAGAAAAACTATGGATAGTCAGACAGAATAAGTCAACAATGTTTTATAGTTATGTCGTTGTTGTTATGTTAAAATTATATAGAACATAATCTAGAACATATCTAGTTGATTTACTTTGGTATAAAATTAAGCTTGAATTCTAGAAATTTAATTACATAACTTATTATTTTTTGGATTACGCCATAAATATATTTTTAATAATATCAGTTATTTTTCAAGTACAGATTTTAGCAAAACTGATAATGTTTATGATGTACCCAAAGTAGAAATTTTCTATTCATACAATCTTGAACTGAAAAGTGTACTTGAATCCTATAAATATTAAAATAACCCCATTTTTGAACCACGTTATTCATAAAAAAATTGTAAGATAATAATTGTTGCTGCTCCGCCAATTAGTGCGGCAATTGCTCATGTGCTCATGTGAGTTTTATTATAGAATAAACAATTATGAACTGTTGTTATTGTGTTATTCATGAGAAGAATATTCATTGAACTATAGTGAGATTTCTTTCAAACTGGCAGCATTTCTTGAAGTTAGAACATAGTGTAGCGGTGAAGGTAGATTGAAGCAGAGATTGAAGCTCCGACTCAAGATCACATATTCTTCCCCAATTTCAAAATTGTCAAAACATAGTCGAGCAGCGGAGGTAGTGGGCATTGAAGAGCAGAAGCGGGGGTTGAAACTCGAGCTTCACTCTACCTTCGCCGCTCCACTATGATCTTACCCTTATAAACAACGTCAGTGCTTCCCATTCATCCAATGCCGATGTTTCAAGAGAATCTCACTGTGAATTAGGTGTGTTTCTGCTAAATTTTATTTATTTTTTATAGTGATGGACCCACCTATTTGGATAAGGCAGTTTACGAAGCCATAGATCGTGATAAGTTGGATTCGAGCAAATATCCATTCATCTGCAGATGGGTGCACTTCATATCGCTCTTCTCCAACGAGACCAGAGAAAGGTACGGATTTCATTTATTTGATAATGTGGCAATGGTTTTCAGGCTTTCCAGTCGTTGATATTTACTTTTGGACACTTACTCTTGATTCCATGATATTTCAGTTTTATCCTTCTTTTTGAATCAATCTCAATGATATCAGTCGGGTTTTAGATGATGTCTACAAATCTATAAAAAGATCGACTATTTTACGTTTCAATAATGCAGGGTGCGGCAGCGAAACTTCCTTTTTTAAAGTAAATTGAACTCTTTGTATGGATCAGAAAGTTTTATTTATTTATTGTAATGTAGATACATATACAGGGTGATTCATAATTATGGTAAAATAATTTAATACGTGATAGTAGAGGTGAAAATAAGAAAAAATGTTCTTATAAACATATATCCATAAACGCTTCATTAGCGAGCTATACAGGGTGAAAGATTCCGCCCGGAATTCATTTCCTCTGGTGAAATACACCAATGCTGAATTGTTTGGGGACTAGTTTTTAAAAAACGTATGGTGGATTCATATGTAAAATTATCTGAAAAATTGAATAAAACTAGTCTGGAAGCTGTAATATGAGTAGTTTTTGAGAAAAAAGTTAGAATATGCAAGAAATCTACGTAGAAAAACACAGACTTCTACGTTTGATGCCCAATAAATTTCTTTAATGACCAGTAAACAAAAATTTTTTTTGAAATAAAAATTGTAGAGAATTTAATTCTGAAAAGAATTATGTAAGCTGTGTGAACTAAATTCTAATAAAAGTTGAATAAAATGTATTCTAATGTAGTACATAACACCACAAAAATTTGCAGATGAGGAGAGAACTAATAACTCATAGGTTGTAGCTGATTGCAAATAAAACATGGATTTGAATAACAGCTGTTCCAAAACAGCTGATCTATTTTGTTTGAAATAAGAAAATATTCAAAAGAAATTATCAGCTGAAAATTATTTTCAGAAATATTTTAGCTCACTGTTGAACAAAACAACAAACTCTAAGTTAGGCCTACTGTAACCGCGCTGTGTTTTTTGTTTAATCTTTTAACCAGTTATTTGTAACAATTCACTTTGCTTTTTTGTGTTGTGTTAACTTTTTAAAAAACGGCAGGTCACTTTAGACATTATTCATACTCCGAATTAGCTGACGTGCATTTAATGTATGGGATGGGACACAGTAATAGAACTGAAGCAAGACGTTTGTATCAAGGAAACTTTCCTAACCGAGTATGTCCAAGTTCGAGGTTTTTTGCCACTATTCATCAACGTATGTCTGAAACAGGTTCTTTGATGTCCAAAGAGCACATTTATGCAGGCAGACCCCGATCCACTTGGACTGTTGAGTTGAAGGAACAAGTTCTTAATGAAATTTATGAAGATCCAGAGAAGAGCACGAGAGAATAATCAGTGCAGTTTAATGTCAATCAATCTATTAGTTTGAGGATCCTAAAAGAGCAACAATTAGATTCATACCACCTCCAGAAAGTTCATACTCTATTGCCACGAGACTGTATTCCCCGTGCTGGTATTTGCCAATGGTTTTTAGAAAAACTTGTTAACCCAAACTTTTAAACAACTGTTTCATTTACCGACAAGGCACACTTTACAAGAACTGCTATCGTTAACGTCCACAACCAACATATTTGGGCAGCGGACAATCCTTATGCCATCAATCCTAATCGTCCACAACATCAGTTTTCAGTAAACATTTGGGCAGGAATCATAGGAGATCATCTACTTCTGTTCGAGCTTTCTCCCAGGCTTAATGGCATAATCTACTTAAACTTTTTGAGAGAGGAGCTATTTATCTTACTTGAAGATGTACCTCTTCAGTTGCTGAAAACAGGGAATTTTACACCCCACCATCTTCCCCAGGAAGTTCAAGACTTGTGACGTCAGACGAAGATATGAGCATGGAGAGCCCTGATGAAGGACCTGACATATTTATATACAGGTAATTCCTATAAAATTCTAAAAAAAACATTAATTTCACACACTTTCATCTTGTTTAGAAGAAAAACTATGGATAGTCAGACAGAATAAGTCAACAATGTTTTATAGTTATGTCGTTGTTGTTATGTTAAAATTATATAGAACATAATCTAGAACATATCTAGTTGATTTACTTTGGTATAAAATTAAGCTTGAATTCTAGAAATTTAATTACATAACTTATTATTTTTTGGATTACGCCATAAATATATTTTTAATAATATCAGTTATTTTTCAAGTACAGATTTTAGCAAAACTGATAATGTTTATAATGTGCCTAAAGTAGAGATTTTCTATTCATACAATCTTTCACTGAAAATTGTAATTTAATCGTATAAATATTAAAATAAGCCCATTTTTGAACCACGTTATTCATAAAAATAATGTAAGATAATAATTGTTGCTGCTCCGCCAATTAGTGCGGTAACTGCTCATGTGATTAAATGTGAGTGTTATAGAATAAACAATAATTATGAAGTTATGTTGTTATTCATGAGAAGAATATTTATTGAACTATAGTGAGATTCCTTTCAAACTGGCAGCATTTCTTGAAGTTAGAACATAGTGTAGCGATGAAGGTAGATTAAAGCAGAGATTGAAGCTCCGACTCAAGATCACATATTCTTCCCCAATTTCAAAATTGTCAAAACATAGTCGAGCAGCGGAGGTAGTGGGCATTGAAGAGCAGAAGCGGGGGTTGAAACTTGAGCTTCACTCTACCTTCACCGCTCCACTATGATCTTACCCTTATAAACAACGTCAGTGCTTCCCATTCATCCAATGCCGATGTTTCAAGAGAATCTCACTGTGAATTAGGTGTGTTTCTGCTAAATTTTATCTATTTTTTTATAGTGATGGACCCACCTACTTGGATAAGGCAGTTTACGAAGCCATAGATCGTGATAAGTTGGATTCGAGCAAATATCCATTCATATGCAGATGGGTGCACTTCATATCGCTCTTCTCCAACGAGACCAGAGAAAGGTACGGATTTCATTTATTTGATAATGTGGCAATGGTTTTCAGGCTTTCCAGTCGTTCATATTTACTTTTGGACACTTACTCTTGATTCCATAATATTTCAGTTTTATCCTTCTTTTTGAATCAATCTCAATGATATCAGTCGGGTTTTAGATGAGGTCTACAAATCTATAAAAAGATCGACTATTTTACGTTTCAATAATGCAGTGTGCGGCAGCGAAACTTCCTTTTTTAAAGTAAATTGAACTCTTTGTATGGATCAGAAAGTTTTATTTATTTATTGTAATGTAGATACATATATAAAGTTTTGCTTTAATCAGTTTTGAATATCAAATCAGGTAGGTGACGTCACCCATTTTCCATACACTGAGTAAACCGATTTCTGTCGTTTGTAATAATAATAATAATAATAATGTCATGACTCCTGCCAGCATTGCAGTCGTTATGTTAGCAATTTCTTCCCTGATATTGGTCTTCAAATCTTGTAAGGTCCTTGGACGGTTCACATAAACGAAAAGATTTCAAAAACCCCATAGAAAAAAATCTCAAGGGTTCAAATAAGGAGATCGGGCTGGCTACTCCAAATCGCTCCCAATTAATATGAGGCGTTCTGGAAAGTATTCCGGCCATTGAAGTCACGTTCACAAAGTTCCTGCACAATTTCCATCTTGTGTGGATAGAAATGATGATCATCATAAAGAATTCGTCTCACAGAACGATCGGAAAGCCCAAGAGCAGACGCATGTTTGTAATTATAACATTGAAACTCTCACTGCCTCAATGTTCTCAGGTGACCCAATGGGCCGAGGGACTTCTTTTCTCCGTCTTGTCGCACTTGCAGTTTGTCTGAACGTAGTGACCCACGTAACAATTGATTTCCGGTCCGGGACAGTAGCCAAAGGGGCCAAATTAAAGCGATTTTGAAATGCGCACTGGGTTGTGATCACATAACATCCGCTCGAAAAATTAGTCTCAAATGCCCCCTTAACATTGTTACAATGCATGATGGAAACTGAAAGTCGTTGGGAAGAAAACTTTAAGATTTGACCTCTCTAACGAGACCAAATTTGCTCTACTACGACATCAGCTGACTGAATAGCGTTCACTTTAAAAAAGAAAGTTTTATTAGCACCCGGTATTATTAGTTGTCCCGACATCCGTCAAGTTTTATAATAGATCTTGAAATATACAAAATTGGTAGGTTATATGACTAGAGAAAGATGTGGATTTAAAGGTATAATTTATATTCCAATTTCACCCGATTGTTTTTTGAAAATCTATCCCAATAACACTGTCAAGATTTAGATGAGATCTTGGAATTCGAAAATCGGAAGGTTATTTGACTAGTGGTAGATAAGAATTTATCTCTAAGAATCAAGTTACTGATCAATTCGTCCTTCATCATCATTTTAATACCTGTTTTTCAGTTACATGCTATGTTTTAAATTAGTATTTCTTTCATAAATGCTATTATTGATATTTTTTGGCCTATTCTCTTTTTCAATCGTTGATTGGAAATATACTCTAAAAAGATTCAAAGTTAAAATCTTTGTATTTTTCGGTCACTATTTTTCTATTTCGACTTTACCTCTTATTCTACTCTGACTCAATGGCTATGGATTTGATCGTTGAACTAGTTCTGAGATCATAGCGTGCTTAAAATTATTGATTGCGCTTCGTCTTTGGTTTACAACTTCACATGTGTTTTATTCTTTATTATCAAGAAGTATTTTGAAAAACTATATTGTTTTTCGTAGATTCACATTAGATTCCCTTGTATCCAACTGAAACCACTCTTTATTCTCTCCTTTTATACTTGTTTCTAACTTCTCCATTCCAATTGCTTCAATCTCTGTTGATGTTTTGTAGGTGGGGCCAACCCAAGCGCTCCCCCAACGGACAGCATCCTTACATCAATTCCCCATCATCGATGAACTCGTCGTTCGACAGCTACTCGCCCTGCAGAGCGACAAACCTCCGCACTATAAGAAAGCCAGCAGCCAACTTTGCCAGCAAACGCCTCCTCTTCTGACACATTCTTCCAGAAAACCCCACCCTGCCACTGCCCTGCTGTCAATTGTCAACAATTTGTGTCTAAATTGTTAAATCGATGTTTTCCATTCGTGTTGATGGTCCAATCTATTCCATATTAACATTTAACATTTCCTACCATTATCTGTATCGATGTCCTCTTCCTAAAACAGAGATGTATATTTTTTTACTGCTGAGACTAGAATTGTAATAATGTAAGTATTGTTAGATGTTAGGATTTGTATGTCGAAAGTAATGATTTTGATTCGTTGGCGAATCTCAACTAGAACAAAATAATGTGATGTAACTTATTAATGTGTAGCTACTTTGATACCAAATGAAATTTAAATAAATATTGTTATAAAACGGTTGTGAATTTTCATTCGTGTGAGGTTTCAAGTTACATAGTTGTATGGTTATCGTATTGATATTACAAACATAATCCAATATCCCAGTTATATTTAAACAGTTATAATGACTTGCAAACTATAATTCAATTACAAAGTATGAAGTATTACTCACTGGTTGAATCTTGATTTTGAATCACTCATGATCATAAAATATAATTTGGAATCAATGAAGTTGAATACTTATATTATAAGTTTATTTCTCACTTTAAATAAGACCAGTTGTGCTCCTCAGGCACATGAGTCTATACACATTTATATATACTTGAAAAAAAAACGAAACCTGTCTCAATTTCAAGTAAAATAAGATCATATTATGTAGAAATCATGGGCCTGTCGTTTTGAGAGTGCCGGATTCGCACCAAAGTCCTACTTTTCAATTAATTTCTGCTCTGATGGACAGAAAGAATAGTTAGTACTTCTAGGAATATTCACACATTCGCAGTTTTACTATGTGTGAAGACTCCCATGAGAATTAATGGAGTCCTCTTTCTGCTGAGCACAGCGAAAAACTCTTTTGAAAGTTAGACTGTAGCAAGAGTTACGGAAGCTCTATAAATAGCCAACAAAAAGCCGGACAAGAATACTAATACCGATATGTAGGAATCTGCCGTTATCATTGAAATGATTGGGTGAGACAAGTTGAACCTTGAGCCGTTTGTCACTCGAATTTAGATTTAATAGAATATAGCTTGATAGAAATAGAAAAAGCTTGATCCAAAATAAGGCTAGGTCTTCATTTTCCCATAATTTCAAATCCAAAAATATTTACGCTAAACATTTAGAAACTGAACCGAAACAGATTAGAGGAGGGTATGTTGAGTGGATGTCAGACACCAGGATTAGAAAGCATGTTATAGGATGAATCAGGGAGAAAAAAGAGAGACCGATGAGTTAAAGTAGGCGCACACAGATCGTCATCGGACGATTAGATTTGATGCATTGTTTTCAATTGGAGTGCGCATACCTATACGATGCGGAACGGTATGCGAACTCCAATTGAAAACAATGCATCAAATCTAATCGTCCGATGACGATCTGTGTGCGCCTACTTTAAAGAGGAATTAGTGAAGAATGATGGATGATGTGGAGAATAATGGGATGGATAGGATGGAGAATTGGAGCATAATGTCGAGAGGAATGAAGAGACATGGGAAGTAAGTCATATTAATGTTTTGCATGCTTATGAATATGATATGAAATGCATGCTTACTCTATTGGTCATTGCTTTGCTATTGATACACATGAGTTACGAGGGCTTGGAACACCCTTGGAAGTGTGATTGGTTGTTGTGTATGTATCGCTATTTTTCATCTATCCTTATATTGAAAAGCTTCATGACAACTACTGCAAAATTTATAGTGGACTTTTTTAATCGCTACAGAGCTTCCAATAAGATGTCTTCTTGCTTCCTATTAATGATACGACTTTGACATTTCAAGTACAGGTCATAGTTGAAATTCATAGTCATATTCTATGAGAAAAGCGGATTATTCTTGTAAATTTCAAATATTTTATTCATTCACCTTACATCTCTGTCCATAAATATAGTTACAACTTATATTTGCGTTTAAAAATGGTACGATTCTACTGTAACTCATAATATCAGTGGAGAAACGACATCTTATTGCCTTGCCTGTTGTCATCCCATTACATTTCTATCATATGAATATGTTTGTCTTTTATTTAGTGAGTAAACGTTAAGAAATGACAAGCTTCTTATATTCTAAAGATACAATCATTTTTCAACTTTCGAATACTTCTATCCATATTTATTTACTTTATGTCTTTCTCCATGACCCTGATTGTCATTCTTGTAATTATTTGTTCTCAATGTCATTTCAAAACCTAAAAACGAAGAAAGATCTTGAAAATATTGAAAAATGTATGAGATTTAGGAACTATATAATTTGTATCAGCTTTAAGTATGTTTTGCTTCATTATCTTTTATCCAATTGGTCACTATTTTTTTAGTACAAAACAGTAAAACCATGGATGCTATTAAACTACCGGTTAGGTCATCGTTTCTAGTTTTTAATTTTACATTTTCATTTTTCAATTGATCGATAATTCTTTGGTTTTCTTTCAACATCTCTTCCTGCTTTTTAATTGTCATTTTTAGATTATCTGTCTCATTTTCGGCATTCTCAAGTTTCAAAACAAGATTTTCACAACTTGTTTCGGCTTCCACTAATTTTTCACTCAACTCATAATTCATTTTATGAAGTTTCATTACTTGTTTGTTGTCTCTTGTTGGGTATTTTTCAGATCTCTTTAAAAGCTCATTCCCATTTTTTGAAGAATTTTCAGGAGTTTTAATAATTTCTTCCAATTTTATCTTTTCCGATATTATCTCCTCTTTCAGCTCAGTTTTTTCTCTCTTCAAATTTAGCACCTCTGCTGTCCTTATCTTTGAACTCTCACTATCTGCACCCAAACTATCTTCAAATTTAGACATTGTATCCATGAGTATTCGAAATTGTATGAATAGTGCATTGATGAACTGCCGACCAACCATTATACAATTGACAAAATAACCATCTCTTGAGGGGGCTGAAGTGGTAAACTCTCGCATTTTTATCCCAGTTTTTGTCAGTTGGTCACCGATTTTTGAAATATCTTCCACTAATTCAGCTCCCAGATCAATAGCTTCTGCTAGACTATTTTCTCCAAATTTATTCAATTTTTTAGCGCAAATCATATCTAAATTCATATCGATTAGAACTCTAGAATTTGTTACCCTTTCACTATCAAGCTGTCCTTCTAAAGAAATAACTTCCTTAAATAATCTTAAATTGCCCATATCTTTTTCTTTCAAATGTGTTTCAAACTTCAAATATTCTTTTTCCAAATCGTTCAATATTTGTTTCAATTTCTTCCTCTTAATTCTTTCATCAACTCCATTGCGATCCGATATTAATTCATTTTTGTTTATTTTGCTATTTATCCATAAGTTTTTATCATCTAATCTTTGATTTTCAATAAACAATGTATTTAATTTATTTCCAAATTCTTTTAAACGACTTACCATATCTTCCAATTCTAGTTTGCAGATCTCTCTCATTAATTTCTCACCCATACTTACATTTTCTGTCTCTCTTTTAACAAAACAAATTTCTTTAAATATCTTCTGTCTTGTTTCTTCTTCAATATATTTTTCAAATAAATATTTCAAATTCAGCTCACTCTCACATGCCATCTCTCTTGTAAGGCACAAATTGTTTATAAAATATTTCATCAAAACTGTAGATTGCTGATTGAAACCAGTCACAATATCTTTATCTCTTTTCCATAGATTATAAACATTTTCATCAATTTGCATAAATTTTACCTCAGCCACATTAGCATTACAAACTATGTCTGCCAAAAATGTTTTTAATTTTTTCTCATTTATTTCTACAACCCCACTTTTTATTAGTCTCTGTATCTCTGTCACATAATGAACGAGAATGCTTGCAGTAGTACGATGTCTCTCAATTTTATGAGCTTGTAATTTATGTTTTCCAGTTCTGTAATTTGGTAATAAAGAGTCAATGTCATCTTCATCAATGATGTCACATCTCGGGTTGGAATGTAGATCAGAAAAAAGTATTTGGATATATTTCAGAAAAATCGGTACCAAACTATTATCTGATTCCTGTTTGTACATTTCTTATCATAGATGTGGAGTTTAAAATTAGAGATCTTCTAGAATATTTTATTCTAATTTCTATAATTTTGAAACCTATATGTTTTTCATTGCATTATTTAATTCTTCTTTTTCTTTTCTATTTTATATATAATAACTTTATCTTGGGTATACCTGTATACCTTTTTACTTTTCCAGAGTTACCTGAAATATATCTATTTTCACTTTAGCTTAAGTTATTTCTTTCTTTTACTTTTCAAATCATTGCCAACAATTTATGAGATGAATTTCAAATCTATTTTGTTAGGTACCATTCTTATTCTACTTTTTAAAAATTTCTTGTACTGCAGAAAGTGTACAATTTTCTGTTTATTTTTGTTATCGATTCTCACTTAAAAGTAATCACTTTCTGTTTGAATTTTTTCTTAATCCTCTATTCTTGCGCTTTTAAACAATAACGTTTTAAAACCAACAATCAGATCATAATTATGACTTCTTAATTGAAAAATAAATACTTATCTTGATGTTTTCAAGGTTATCTTGATTTCTTTGAAGGCTATGTTATTGCCTCACTTTAATTATGAATAGAAAAACAATAAGTTTTTACACTAATGAAAAATATTCAAGAACTTGCTATGTTTTTCTATATCAAAAAAGTAAAATAAGAACTGAACAATAAAATTTTAAAATTTAAATTTTGCAACAAAACAAAAGAAGTTACATCACTTTAGCTTGATTTTTGCATGTTTAGTCTACAGATAGCTCCAGCTGTTTATTTTAATTTACAGGGTTTTCATTTTTTTACTTTCCTTGCCCTATTACCATAGGTAAGGAAAATATTGCTTTCCGAAAAAATTAAGGTACCCCAATTTCTAAATTTCTATACGTTTCAAGGTCCCCCTAGTCCAAAAAAGTGGTTTTTGGGTATTGGTCTGTATGTGTGTGTGTGTGTATGAGTACACCTCATCTCATCTCCCAATTAACGGAATGACTTGAAATTTCGAACGTAAGGTCCTTACAATATAAGGATCCGACACGAACAATTTCGATAAAATGCGATTCAAGATGACGGCTAAAATGGCGAAAATGTTGTCAAAAACAGGGGTTTTCGCGGTTTTCTCGAAAACGGCTCCAACGATTTTGATTAAAGTTATACCTGAAATAGTCATCGATAAGCTCTATCAACTGCCACAAGTCCCATATCTGTAAAAATTTCAGGAGCTCCGCCCCATCTATGCAAAGTTTGATTTTAGATTCTCAATTATCAGGCTTCAGATACAATTTAAACAAAAAATTTTGTGTGGAATAGATTGAGCATGAGAATCTCTACAATTAATGTTCAGTAACATTTTCACCTAAAATTAAAAATAAGCTCGAAATTTGAGAAAATGTGATTATCCAATTGCAAACTGTTGGCAACTGTTGATTCTATTAAATGATTCACTATGAAGAGATAGCAGACCTCGTGTGTCTCCAGCGTTATTGTCCTGTCACCAGCTGGCTCAAATCTTTGAATAATTGCTTTAAGATGCGCGGGAACACTAGAGTCAAGTGATCAATTTTCATAACGGCAAGGAAAGTTGTGTGAGTGCGCCACACCAGATTTTTTAAATAAAGGATTTAAATACTTGAAGAAAAATTCAACTCCAATTTAAAACTATATGTGCTGGTTGCACACAAACCGGTTAAATTTTAATCGCGATTAATTTCATGAGAATCAATCAGAGAAGCCTTCTTTAATTGGCTCTTGTGAAATTAATCACGATTAAAACTTAAATCTGCTTTTGTGCAACCGGGCCCATTATATTTTTAAGAGAAAAACTTGTTTTTTATGTAATAGCCTCCAACTTGTAATTTATCTTGATGAAGACGGAGTAAGGAAAAATATTCAGTCTTTCCCTTATCTCCTTATATAAGTCTTTTTATTTGAATTTTGCATTAGAAATAAAGAATTCTGATTCTGATAAATAATTCTTGATTTTTGCATCTAATGTTCACTATCCATCCAAAAATGACGTCTTCTTCGTCTTTGCCACTATCCCATTCAAACTGGATCGTCAGTGATAATAGTAGAAAATGAAACAGACTATTGATTATAAATTCTTTAAAAATAATAATTATTTCAAAATCACAATTATTATACTATGTACATAATAGTTGATACAACTATTCTATTCGGTTACATTCTTCATTGAAGTTTGTATAATGGATCCTTCTTGCCTTAGCCAGTAGGGGTGAACCTGAAAAAAGAAAGTGTTTTCTAAAATTATCTTTTATTATTTTCACAATTTCAATTTCAGGTTTGTATCTTATGATTAGAATTAGATAATATTGAATGCTGTTATATTTCATCTTTGATACGTGAATAATGATTATTTTTAAAGCAGATGATGTTATGTATAATGATTATTTATTTATTTATTTATAATAATTATTATTTATTTCATTTACACAGCACAAAATCAAAACAATGATTGGTAGAGAAACAACAGAATTTAAACTATTTCTCCCCGGAATTTAGATAGTAGATTAGCAGATCTGAATAAGGTTATGGTACCATTTATTTTAAAATATTATTATTTATCAAGCAGAATTTAAAATATGTAAATTACGGTACTTGATGGATAGATGATGTAATGCTTCACCTTTTCCTTTTGCGTGTTCCTTGAATCCACAGCTTTACCACAGATCTCAATGGAGCCTCAATTAGAAGGTACATCACTAATGCTAGAAAATAGGATAAACTAACATCTCCGAAAGTCATCCATAGCTGAAAGAAAAAATGTGAAACGAATAATCACTAAATTGAATACTAGAAATATTAATAAAAATGAATGATCAAACATTATTAGGTCTATTATTATTAAACAAAAAAAAACATCTATGTAGTTTGTCTAACGAAAGAAATAACTAAATAAATATAAAAACATTAATAACCCAACAATTATCAACTAGTGCAGCGATTGAATGATCCTGAAATATCATCATTAATTGAACTTTCTGATGCTACCGTATTATATTCAATTCAAATAAAAAGAGAACGTCTGTCTTTCTCTGAAATTAATATAAAACTTCTATGTATAAATAATTATTCCAACTTCTGATTTTACTACAATCTCATGCATTCGATTGAATGCAGTCAAATTAAACACAAAAGTGATATTTTTCACTGCGATGACCGCACTTTCATAAAAAATAACATTTACCTCAAAAATGTTTTTTTTTGTAATTAAAACTACCTGCTGTCATGACATTGAAAAGTCTTAGATGGACCCAGGTACAAGTAATTGTTCATATGAGCAACATCCAGCAATTGAAGACAACTGAGTTCTTATTTCCTCATGGTTCAATACTAAGACTGATGATAATAATTCTGATTACAGTCTATTACGAGTTTACCAGTACATCAATATTATTTATTGGAAGTTTAGAAAACGATTTTTCAATAATATTTTGAGTTGGGATGTAAGGATGTCCATATCTATAGTGAGGTCCACGTTATAATGACAGTGGATAAAGTTATAAGAATAGCGATGCCGATTCTCTGCATTAATTAATCATATTTCTACACTGTCAAAAACATAATTGGCACCGTTGTGGACCTAGTAAAGGATAGTACCACCGGCTTTGTCGAATGATAGACAAGGATAGCAAAACCAAAGTTGATCAAATACTGTCATTGTAACGTGGACCTCATCACTATAGGCTATTACTATTCATATTCAAATTTGGATACTCATCATAATATTATACTCAATTTAGTTAATCAATAAATTATGTGTATAAATAATAATGAATAAAATCAAGCTTACCAGCTTTGGAAACGTGAGGTACTCAGGGTTTCTATTGGATGATGACTGTACTAACTGCACTGCCGGGTGAATCAGTACCACACAATAAACCAACCTACTCAGTGGTGTGTAGATTTTCTTCACAAAAAATAAATTGTAGACACCTGCAAATCAACAACCAAAATAAATGAATTGATTGAACAATAGTATATAGTGAATTTTATCAGCATTGGAATAAAATAGCAATATTAATGTTTGAAACTGATTTTCTTTTGCAAATCAATTTCAATCGATTGATGCGCAATATCTCCCATTCTTCAATTCCTTTTATTATGGAATCACTATCACCCTTTTTTCTTATTTTTAGTAATTTTTTTCATCAAGAAATGAATAAAAATGAAATGTTTTCTGGATGATGAGTGATCAAAAAATATCCAATCTCAAATTGAGACTATGCCACACTATACAATTTGATTTCAAATTATCAATGAGCCTCGAAAAAATTCTCAAAATATTAAAAAAATCATATTGATTAGATAGTGGAGTTCTCAGCATTAATGTTGTAACAAGTGATAAATGCCTGATAAGGAATAAAATAAGTAACGTGCTCTCGGTACTACCGTAGGAAGGGTGTCTGCTTGAGGCCAGCTTCATCAACTATCAGTCAGGAGCGTCAAAATCATTCTAGTTGGATCAGAATCATCCTAAATGTAGGCCCATTTGTATAATATGATAATCATTTTGAGTATCCACATAATATACAATATTGTTCCTTCCATCACCCACGCATATAATCTTAGAGCATAGCATAAACAATCCTTTCAAGTATCCAGTCTAATAAATAATATGTATTAGTTTTCTCTGCTTTGGGCTCATGTAGGCATTAGTCATTATCAAAAGAAATTAATTATTCATGTATTATGTATTGATTGAACTCACCAATTAATGATTAATTCTAATTAAAAAATAGAAACTTAATTCAGTAAAATTCAATTTTAATTTAAATGGTAAATTTAGTGAATTGTAATAGTCAATTATTATGGAAAGAGGAAAAAGTATTTACCCCTAAACATGATTAATTTCGAATTCTTTCAGAGTAAAGCTATGTCCAGAGAGTTTTTCATAACAACGAAATGCACTCAAGGGAACTAAAACTGAAATAGGGACATTTTGAAATTGAATTCATCTTACCAAATCCAGTAGTGTATTGTACAAGTACAATCCAGCCAACGCCTATGCTCCACGAGAGAGGCAACATGGCCGCATATGTTGCATTTTCCAGGGCATCGTACGGCCTTCCCGGAATGTAGATGACTAGACTGTAGATTTGTGCTGCGTACGCCAATACAAACAACCAGCTTCCCAAGTGCAGCAAATACTGAAAATAGAAAAGCAAATTTGTCTTGAATAGAGATCAAAAATATAGATGAAGTTTCTCAAAGACTTTAAAACGAATCATTCCAATAGAATTCAAATAGTAACTGGGTTCTCCACACAAAACTTTAGTGAGTATAACTAACAATTCACGTTAATATTTTCTTCATAAATATCATAATTTTCTCTGAAAATTAATTCATTGTTATAGAACTTTAGTGATTCACTTCAGACTGTCAGCATTGCTTGAATGAAAAGCATTGATGTTCTATTTGAGGAATGCTGCCAATTGCAAGTGAATATGTCGTATTTGAGTAAAAATAATAGTTTTTTTGTTCAAAATTTCTAATTTTTTATGTTTCTGGTTTTATCAATAATCACCTCTGATAAATTAAGTAAAAATGTATAATCTACTTATTATACTAATTTTGTTGATAAGTGCTTACAGCTTTGATAAATATCTAGACTGTATTAAATAGGTACACAATTACAAATAGGCCTTTGCATGTTCCTTATTTTTTCAATATTGTATGTAGCCTGTTTGCTCCCCTTAATTTTTAATTTGATTCAATTTATCAAATTTTATTTGATGATTAATATTATGATAGAAATTGATAAATTGAGTAGGTAATTAGTTCATTATAGTTCTAAGACTATCTGAATCAGTGCAGATCACAATTTCACGACCCTAAAAATCTATTAAACTCAAGATTGAGACAGGTTAGAATTCTAAAAAAAGACTGTAAATAAAAATTTTTGATCAAATCCAGTTTTGTATGTAATGATTTAGTTTGAATTCTGAACTTATCTAAATTCCTATTAATTCACGTCCTTTTTTGAATCAAAAACAAAGTAATAGCTATTTCTGCAACTAGTGCTCAAAGTGACACTTTGCTGCATTGAAAGAAACGTTTACTCACAAGCCGTAGGCGAGTGCGGGATGGTTTCTTGAGTGCAACAAAGGAACTTTGCGCACGTATTTCACATTAAATTTTTCCTACAGTTATCATTGAATATGAAACAGAGTAGTTATGGGTAGAATGTCCTGAAATCCATCCAATATTTGTCTGTATGATTTTGTAATTAATAAATTTAATTTTAAAATTGATAATTCAATAAAAAATTGTTATTTTAAAATTGATAATTCAATAAAAAATTGTTTTCTTCTGAATTTTAAAATCTATAAATTATTTTTTTTGAATTTTCGAATTTTATAATTTTTATTTATAAATTTCAAATTTTTAAATTAACTTTTTATATTTTTAAATTTTCAAATTTTTAATTTTAACAATTTATTAATTAGTTTTGAATATTTATCTTCAAAATTATTTATTTATCAAAATTATATGAATAATTCGTTGCGTTGTCATGCTACAAATCTGGAGTACGCAAAGTATTACTATTGCATAAAAGTGATTCTTTGCGGCCCGTAATCAGTGCAGAAATGATCACTTTTCAAGTTATCTGTAGGAAAAAGCAATTCAAGTATTCATCTTGATTTTCAAGTACCGGTAGAGCTATTTACATGCTCGATTCAGAATGAACTTGGGATTTTCTTCTATCATTAACAATATAATTTAATTTAATTGAATAGTATTCTCTTTAATTAATAATAACTTACAGGTGGAACAGTGTATTTGATTCTCCTGAGCCTGAGGGTGACATATCCCAATGCTAGACCAACCATGTACGGTATACTCCTCGAATACGACTTTATATACACCGAGTTGTATTCTTTGTCCAGATGTGGATTGTATAAAAGCCTGCAACAAAACCAATCTCATAAAACGTTTAAGTTTATGAAATAATAATATCTATATAAATAAAAGTCGAGCCTCAAATTTTGACATTCAATAACTTTTTTATGTGTGCACCGAATTTGATGATTTTTTTAGTTGTGTTTGTTATGTTCAGGAGCAGGTTAATGGCCTATCAAATTCATGATCCGACTTCAGGACTCTTTCCTACGGTCCTTCAAAGTTTACATGTAATCCTTATGGGAGAAGATTTGTGTGCTGGCCACACACAGAAATAAAAATCAGTTGTTTAATCATTGCGTCATCCAACAGCCGTCGGTAGATCTGTTTTTCTATTTTCTTTTTACTGATTCACAAAAAAATTTAATTCTAATAATAATGCCGCGGTACAAATGACGTCCAAACTTGGGTCGTAGAATTCGAAATGCTGTAAATTTAGAATATGCACGGGAAAGTCAGCAGCAAAGGAGATATACCATTCAATTTCCCAGCAAGCTGTATTTAACCATAGAGAAACAATAGCGTAAGTAGATATCCCATGGTATAGGGCGGTTATGTTGCAACTTTTACTGTTATCTGAAGCCGATTACTGTCGATTATTCTCGATCTTTACTGTTTTGTTGGGGTGAGAGTTTATGAACGCCACAGTTTGAGAGACTACGATCGTCACACAGCTTCACGGGAAAGAACAACGTGTACTATCGGCTTGAGATAACAGTAAAAGTTGCGACATAAACGTCCTATACCATGGGATATCTACTTACGCTATTGTTTCTCTATAATTTAACTATATCTAAAAATACAAACTGCTGCACAACCAACTAAGCACATAGGACGTCCATATTGAGATATGAATGTAAATACTGATTGTTGGATAATTTTCATAAAAATGTAGTGCATCAGATTAAGCTAAGGCTAAGCAAACCTGAGGAGGCGCGGCTTGGTGATACTAAAGTGTTGATCTTATGGAGATTGCCTTATCACACCGTTCCACGCCATGCCCGATTCAGTTTGTCTGAGTTCTTCTTTTCTAACCAATAAGCAAGAAGCACCTGGATGCAAAATGCCGCATCGCGCCTCCTCAGATGTGCATCCAGCTAAAGTTTGTCATGAGATGCATTAACCTTAGTTAGTTATTGAAGTACGGTGGTACGAAGTTCGCTGGGCCAGCTAGTTATATCTTAAAATGCATGTTAAGAAGGCCATGACAATAAGCAGGTTGAATTTATTAATTGATGATAAATTAAAAATTATAAAATCATCAACTGTTTATGTGAATCAGTTAGATGCTCATCAATAATTAAAATTATTCTATATAGAAAATGTTATTTATTGTAAATATTATACTTGAAAATAATCGAACAAAATCCACTGAAGTCCGTGAGATATTACTTTTAACATGAAGATGTGAAACCTATTTCTCCTTGCACATTTTGTTACATGTACAGAGTAGTGGAGAGGAGTAAGCATGCTGCGTACAATTGGATGCTGACACAAAAGTAGGGAGATTGCTGTTGGGTAGTGGCAGTGATTAGTGAAGGAAAGAGCATCGGGCCTCTCTGTCTTCGAAAGAGAGCTGTGTCAAAAGTAATATCTCATGGACTTTAAGTAACACAATCAATGCTTTAACATTTTAAAGAGTTTTCTCTGCTTACAAACATTAGTTTGTACTGTAGTCTACTATAGTCCTACTCTACATTCGAGATCCATGTTGCAATTTAATCTGCATGATTGGGAAATTCAATTCCAAATTTAAATGTTTGTCAACTTCCTCTTTTTGGTGCCTTTCAACACTGAATTGTTTAATTTATTCTAGATTTTTCTTTTCTTTAGTCCATTTTCCATCTTTATTTTATATACACTCACTCACTATGGACTATTGTTATTATCACTCACCTCTGATATAATCTCAGTTTTCCGTCATGGTTTCCAATGTAGGTAGTGATGAATGGTAGAAATATACTGATGCATAACACAATTATGCATATTATTTCGCCGATTTTCGGATTCTTCCACAAGTAGTAGACTATGAAGGATCCAATTATGAAAAAATGCATATCACAGGCTATATACCACGATAGGAGCAGACACTGTTAGAAGAAAAAAGAAAATTTGCATTGAAATTGAAATTTTAGTGCTGAAAATGATAAAAAAGGGAAAACTTTACCAATTTTTGAAATGTTTGTACGATTAAGAAATTGAAGCTCATTGCTGTGCCAGTGCCAAGTTTATTTTTTACAATAAAATAAAATGGATCATGAATACTCTATGAATAAATTACAAGTACAAAGGTCGTGATATGATTTGAATGTAAAATATGGAAATTACAGGATAATTAATTTTATTATCATATTTCGAAGGGAGCGAAAACAAAATTTGAAGAGATTATCAGAACTTTGCTAAAAACATCAAGTTTAAGGAGAAAAGTATCAAAAAATAAGAATGAAATAAAGTAAAATAAAAGTGAGAATAGAAGGAAAAAAATTGACAAACTTTGAAATTTCTAAAAAAGTAATTGAATCGGCCTGAGGAGAAAGGGAACGTCAAAAATCAGAATTTTTCAGGGGAGAGAAAACACTGAATACAGATAAAAGTATTGATAATTTCAAGATTGTTTTTTGTCATTAGGGTGCAAACTCTCTAAGATAACAGTTTTAATCCAGCACTTATATAAGATTCACCCCTTAAAATTGAGTTTTTGTTAACTTCCTATTACTCATGATGAAATTATAAATTATCACTCTTCAACTTTTACAATAATCACCTCAACCGAAAGCAATCTAACCTCAAAGCAACGCGTGAATCAAAGGTAACCTAACAATAGCATAAAAATCACAACTGACAAACAGCTAATTTTTAATGTTCGGCGTTGAAAGGGAACATGTGTGTCATGACTTGTTCCCTTTCACTCCAGTACAGCAAACATACGATATCTGTTTCTCGTATAAAGATAATGCTGACATGTACCCTTTCAACCCCAATCGATGTATCCCACATTAAACAACTCATTTCAACCATAAAAAATGAAAAATTTTGTCATTTTCCCTTTCTCCTCAGGCCGATTCAATTATGAAACTCCAAGATACGGTGCAATAAGTTTTCTGACAAGTTTCAAGAAAGTGCAATGTTCAAGAAGTAGAAAATAAAAATCTTAAAACATAGGGTATAAGAACGAGGTCAAGTAATTCTCACTTAGCTTTCTGTGTTGTAGTAAAGGTGAGGATGTGGTAGATATCCATATTAAACAAACGACTTGAAATTATCACACATTATTTCTATTCATTGAAAATTGATATGCTAATTTCTGTTGTTATACCCCTTTAACAATCTCTAGTAAACTGAGTTGCTATTGAACTATTAATATACTAGTTTCTCGAATTTTGAATAATAATATTAGTGGTTGTGACAATTCCAAGTCATTTTACTCAAAGGTCACTCACCTCCTTCTCCGTGTTAAAATAATTATTCAAGAAAAGTAAGTTTAGCCACCAATTTTCTCTGCAGTTGGCGCTTTCCAGACCGACTTTCAAGTTCCAGAGTGGGCCATTCCCCAGATAAGCTAGGATGAACGCATAGAGACCGATCATAAAAGCATAAACCGGCATAATCCTGTAAAAATTTAATAAAATCCATTATTTGACATTGTAATTAAAATTAAAACAGTATGGAGCAAGTTGCGTGACAAATTACACTTTCTGAAATAAATTTTCATAAAAATCACATCATAGCTGAAATGTATCTGAATATCCATGATATTCATGATAGCATCATAGAGCTATCTATATTACATGTATAATAAAGGAAAGAGCTGGCTTATACACGTACGGGTTAGGAAATTATCGAATGACGCATCATCACGTCTGAACTACTGGACTGATTAACTTGGAATTCTGCATATAGATTCTTTATTTACCAAAGATGGTTATTGGCCTATATTCAATTCTTCAAGAGATTCTTCATTAAGTCAAGTTTTCAGTTTGTCAAGTTTTTAATTGGGCCCTTACGGAGCACGGGTTACCTGCTAGTCTGTAATAATATAAATTAATACAGTATTATAAGAATAATTTTGGAATAACTAATTATAAAGTAAATCACAATTTCATATTTTTTTATCAATAACTAATCATAGCTCATTAGATAAGCTAGGTGTTCTCGGTACTCCCGTTGTTACGCCAATTTATGTGGTGGTCCTATTAAAATGCCTCACGTTGCGTCGGCAAAATAATTATGTAGGCTAACTCTCCTTGGGGGGTTCCTGGTTTTTTCACTTGAATAATGCCCCAGACGGAGACGTCACACAGGTATAAAATCTTACACTGAATCCTCGGTGTTGTAATCTCAAATTTATGAGTGTGTGGATGAATACTATAGGACACGTCTAATGCAGCTGACTTAACTGACACAGCTTGAAAATCACTTTTGATAAACTAGAGCCTCAATAATCTCGCATTATCATTGTCACTCCCACTAACCATTAACCATGCATAAACCTAAGGTTCATTCTCTGCAAAACATGATAACTTAATATTATGATATTATAATAATATTTATACAATCTAAATGACTGAGAAAAAGCAGAATTGAACTGGAATTCTTTATTCAAGACTCATCAATATTGTATAATTGGAATAAATCTGAATGTGATAAATTGAGTGAACTATTTATCAAATCTGAATGGATATTCACAGTTTTTAGTTACTTTATTCTCATTAATATTACAGATTGAAGGAACTGAAAATTACCTGAAATATCTAAGAAAGATGAGCGAAAAGATGTTGAATTTCTTAGTTTTCTCCAGTTCCTTATATAAACCGTGAAAAGCCAAGAACCCACCACAGAAGAAAAATGTGTCAACTATATGAGTGCCATTCATAAACGCCATATCAGCCATCGAAACAATTGTCTGAAAATTGAAAGTAGATGCTGCAATGAAAATTTCATCAAGTAGTAATTGTGCGTTTGGCCTTATATTTTAAAACTCCCATCAATTCTTAAGCCAGTGGTTCTCAAAGTGTGGGGCGCGACCCCCAAGGGGGGCGCAATGAATGCTCATGCAGGGGGAGGGGGGCACAAAGCTTTGTTGGAAAATTATTTAAATTTACTTCTAAAATAATCACGAAAGCAATCTTTCTACTTTTAAAATTCTACTTGAAATTTTTTAATGTGAAATTTTTTAATGAGAACTTGAATGGTTTGGCATTCAAATTCTCAATCAATGAGTGCTCCCTCAACATGATATAAAATGAAGACCTCATTGATCTCCAAGGTGACTATTGTGCTTGAAATGAAGTTTGAAGAATATTCTCTCACATCCTTTTGGATTGATGTGCAAAAGGAACACCCAATTTTGAGTGAAAAGGCATTGAAGATATTGACTCCATTTGCGACAACTTATTCGTGTGAAACTGGGTTTTCTTCTCTAGCTGCCATGAAAAGTAAATTTACATCAAGATTGGATGTGACCCAGGAACTTAGAGTAGCGTAATCAGAGCTGACACCTCTTTTCAACAAACTCTGTGCGAAAAAAACAAGCTCATCCTTCACATATTGAAGCTTTTTTATTGTTAATTGCTATGAGAAACAAAAGTAACAACTATGTACTATAGTAGCTATAGTACCTGAATAAATTATAATTGTTTGTATAGAATTTGTTGTTATACGCTTATACATGTAGGGGGGCCCGGCTTACAGCTGAATTATGCAGGGGGGCTCGAAGTGAAAAGTTTGAGAACCACTGGTTCAAGCAATTCGAATTTTCAAACATTTTTGAACCAAAGATTCAAGATTTTGAGTAAAGTAATAAATAAAATAATTTAAAAATAAAAGATACATAGCAAATTTCTTGTAATATCTAAAAATAATTAGGAATCAATGATTAATAAAATATTTCATCATAATTCCCCGAAGTATTAAGGACTTATCTGTTACCTCCTCTTTGTATAGAAAACCTCTATAAGGTTTTATTTACAACCTTTTTATTGGTTGTTTCTTTACTGTTGTATAAATATGTTATATTCAAATATGTTATCAATTTAATTTTACATATCAACAAGTATCTTTGTAAAATTCACAATGTGTGAAAATTCAAATCCAAAATCATAGTCAAATCAATTTCAGAAATTCTCAATTTGAAATTTCTGAATTTTTGGAAATTGGATAAATAAATAATAATTCTACATTCCAGATTTGACAGGTAAAATGAAACTGTTGTTTTCTTGGTAAAATTATTGTTGGTATAACATGTTTGTTAGGTACCTAATTAAAGTAATTGACACAACTAATTTAAATAATTGTTCGGCAAATCACTTCAAGAAAATTTGACAGTAATTGCTCTACATGAAAAACAATTAAACTCACGAAAGCTTGTGTTAAAAATGTTTTATTATGTAACTGATTTGTTGAAAATTCAATCCGGTTATAATTAGAACTATATATACGAATCCGGTTTCTCTACTTTATTTTCACTGACTATAAAATAATTATTATACTAACGTTGATTCTCAATGGTCATATACACATGGCTATTGGGATGAAATAATAATCATTCAGTACCCTTTTATGAATTAATGTATTTAACATCTGACATGTTTCTACTCATGCGTGAGAGTCATTTTCAAATACAAATAAAATAAAGTACCTAAACAAATTAAATTTAACCCATTCATATTCCAACTGTGAGAAAGTATAGACCTATGTCATGATAATGACCATGTACTTAGTCATAAATATTATATATAATTATATTTCATTATATTATGGAAAATTACTAGTAAGGTACCTTTTATTTTTTTTATGTATCGTAAACACAATATTTCTTATATAGTTTCGAGCATTACTATGCCATTTTCTAAATTTGACACTTGAAAATGGCATAAGTGCTTGGAACTAGTTGTGTTTATATAAAAAATAAAGAGTACTAGCAATTTTCTATAATAATTGTTGTTCTCTCCTGATCATATTCATATGATTTGTAATTGTATTAACAAATAGATAAATAAACATTCAATTATTAGCCCTATTAAAATACGTCATTCACCTTATTGTCTTAGTTATCGCTAGTAACTGTTATTATCCACAAAAATTGAATTGTTGTCACTCACTTCTTCCCAATAAATTGGATTGTAAGCAGCGGATCCCAAAGTATAGAGAACACGATGTCCCAAAATAATAAAGAAGATGGTTATCACTTTTCCACCGTTCAAAGTGTCAAACTCTGGGTAAGGGCCCGGCTCGAACAGCTCTTCAGCGTTCATTCTCAGCGAGAACGAGAGCACTGTCTTCTCTAAATCACCTGAAAAAATAAATAGATTAGAAAAAATTAAATAGATGTATAAAAGTACGAGTAAATATAAAAGTAAATAATGTATAAAGTCGTAAATAGATAAAGATTTTTTTGGAGGTGAGGGGGTGTTTTATAGTTGAAAATAATTCTGAATCATGAATAAAAATTGATGAAATGGTCCTATAAATTTCAATTATAGGATGATTTATAATAATTTTAATAGTTATAATTATAATTATTCCAATAATTTAAATTATCTATGAAATAGTCCTATAAATTTAAATTTATAATTATAAATTTCTAATTGTAATAAATTATATAGATAATGAAACATATGAAATGACCTGAAAAATTCCAATTCTGAATAATAATTTAAGTTGTGTCTGTTGTATTGAATTTCATATTAGTATTGATGTGTTGAGTAACGTTTTTTCTTTGATTGTTCTGTGTTAACTCTCATTTATTGTTGTGATATAAACTCTTTTATTTTTGAAAAGTAAGCGCCCAGATTTAAAAATGATTGTATTGAATATTATTGTTTTGATATAAACTCTTTTATTTTCGAAAAGTAAGCGACCAGATTTAAAAATGATTGTATTGAATAGGGTATTATGTAAGAATCATGAATTAACTCAATTTCTATTAATAATTTTTTTTCATTCATGGGTACCTGATAAAATTAAATAGGATATGACAAGAGAACAAGTGACCAAGAGTTGAGGTATGTGCATTACATACGGATACAAGGTACAACAATATACTTACCTACGCTATCTTTTGTCTATGGTTTTATATATTTCAAAATCTCGATTGAATGTTCAAACATAAAATAGGTGGAATAATTTGAAAATTAGTAGACTTGAAAATTATCATCAAAAGAATTAATCAAATGGATAATTGAAATTCGTCATCTATAAGTGTCATGAGTCTACTCATCCATTGATCTGATACCTTATCAAAATTTTCCAGTTCATGTTTTGCTAAAAGCATTCACTCGTCAGGCAAGTGATATATTCTCAAACCAATTTTTCCAGCTGTCTTCATTGAATTATACTGTTGTAATTCTATTCAAGATAAAAGGTATCTGATGATAATTTCATCCAAGATGAAGATGACGAGAAAGAAAAAGGAGATGGAAATGACGATGCCTCTCCAAAAGTTGATGTTTTGTTTTTAATAACTTCCCAGAGACTCTTAACAGAGTATGAGAATTTTCAAAAAAAAATGCTTAAAAACATAATTTTCAATAAGAAAATATACACATGACACATATTTAAATACGTTGTTACCGCCAATATAACTTCAGCAGTTTCCCTCTTATATCTGTCGGTATGTTGGCTGTGTGTTTTGAATCAACCGCGCTCACCCATGGCCATCTAACATGCCACTGCCATCAGCCGCAATGATAGCACCAAGCCCATTGTAGATGGCACTGCTCTCTCTCTCGGCTTGTTCCACTCCCCACTACTACTTCGCCCGTTTCCACTTTGTCAAGATGGCTTGTTCTAAAACGTGCACTAACGCTACCAATTTTTCCTCCCTTTGAAAGAACTTATAAATGTACGACCTCTTCGCTGCGACATGGGCCCATGTTTTCCCCCCAGCCAGTGCAAATGATTTCTTATTACAATAACGTGCTACCGCCTACCCGAACGAGAAAACCGCTGTTACAGTCCACTGCGAACCCGCCATCCTTGTACGAGAAGCTTCTTAAAGGTAACGACTTTATTTTGAGCTACTAAGTAACGTGATTTGAAGCCCATTACATTGGCTCTAACACGATTCTGGTCCTCCGGGCCGGATGAAATTATTACGATCGACCTATGGATGAATCTTCAATTATTTTCGCATTCTTCGAATTTCTCAAGGTTGAGGTTAGATGAATCGAATCAGTAGCGTGCAAGCATCGACTATCGAAATATCGATCATTAACCGTCATCAATCATCGAGATATCGACTATCGACTATCGATTTTACTGAAACATCGACCTAGCCTCAAAATTTTGTTTACAAAATTATTTTTTGAACTGTTTTTGAATGTTATTTCGCTGAAATGGCCGAGGTACTCTTGCTCAACAAGCTAAAACGCACTCAGCTGTCGCTTTGCGCTTTAGCCAACAAATATGAATTTGAAATACCGATAAAATTATGCGATTATTATTTGGACTTAAACAAAAAATTTGAAAAATTAGCTGATGATTTTAACAACCTACAACGTGATGAAATGCCTTTAGCTACTTTGACCGAATTCGATAACGTTCAAAAGGAATTTCAAGACACTTTTGATCAAATTAAATTAAAAGAAGAAGTAAATACCTGCACTCCTACTGAATCTAAAGCGTCAAATTTTATCAAGCCGCAATTGTCCATCCCAGTATTCTCTGGAGACATGGAGCAATGGGCTTCCTTTAAAAACGTATTTGAAGCGGCTGTACATAATTGCAAAGACTTTTCAAATGATGAAAAATACTATCTACTTGTATCCTATTTACGTGGAGACGCCTTGTGCTTAGTTCAAAACTTTGCTGACACTGAAAATGCATACAAGCTTGCCTTCGAAAGTTTGCATAACCGATATGACAACAAACGCTATCGAGCTTATGCCTTATACAGCAAAATCACAAACTTTCAGCCGAAGGGCAGTCTTGTTGAAGTACTTAGACATTTTGCCATTGAATTAGGCTCAGCTAAGCAATCACTATTTAATTTGAAATTGAACCATGCTGATTTCTTAATAACAATGATTTGCCTTCAGAAATTGCCTAACGCTGTAAGAGCCAAATTTGAGAATTCTTTGGGCCCTGACGACTTACCTGCTTTTGACCACCTGATGAAATTCATTTCCAACCAAGAAAAATCGCTGGAGGTAACCGCCATCAATGAGGTGAGCGAACAGTTATCTAGTGCTAGTTACACCGCTATACCAACCGCAAAAGTGAAGACTGAAGATCATTCACAAGTAGTAAAACCGCAATTTACTGAAAACAAAAGTGGCAGCAATCTGTGTGTACTATGCAACATTCCTCATCCATTGTACAAATGTGAGCGCTTTAGGAAGGAACCTATCAACAAACGAATGGATATTGTCAAGCAAAACCACAGATGCTTCGGATGCCTCAGGTCCCACCTCAAAGCCAAATGCAATTCACTGTCCTCTTGTCGTGCATGTAAATCAATCCATCACCATACCCTGCTATGCAAAATAATGAGAGTTCACAATCCTTTTTAATTGCTGAATGCCGACCAGATCGCTACCCTTCTGGCTCTCATAATAGGCCTACCATATCTAGTTACCAACCAGCTTCCACCTCTGGAGGTGCTAGCTGTCGCTCCCCGCCACCAGGATTTGAACCAATGTCAACACAGCGGTTTACCGATGACATACACTCATCACAATATGTAAGTAATTCATGTTGTACCGATTCGAGAATCCCGCAAAACACGGCCAGTCCCTCACGGTCTTCTTCGTCACCTTTTGGCACAGCGCCTGTGACCAATATCTCAACCCCAACCCGCAGTTCATCCACCGGCATGCCGGACACCTTCAGTGGCTGTGCACAAGTGAAAGCTGTACACGCTTCTGCTTTACTGGGCACCGCTATCGTTGCCGTTGTTGATCAATACAACCGATCACAATTACTACGTGCTGTATTGGATTGTGGCTCCATGAGATCGATTATCACTACCCGAGCTGCCCAGCAACTTGGTATCACCATCATGCCCGCACGCATTCAGATTAATGGTATCTCTGAACAAGCGACCGCTGTAAAAGGTACCACTCATTTGACACTGCTATCTCGACCGCAGTTTAACACCTTTCTCCAAACTGAAGCCCTTGTCTTAGAGCAAATAGCTGGTGACCTACCCGCTTTTCCAATCAGCAGTGAGCTCAAAACCTCACTTTCACATTTGGATCTCGCTGACCCTGGTTTTGACCAACCCAATAGGATAGACCTCTTGATTGGAGCTGACATTTATCCTAATGTATTTGTTTCTTCCGCCAATGCTATTATACCAGGAAATCCCGCTGCCTTCGCCACTATATTTGGCTATGTTCTGAGTGGAAAGCTAAATATTGAGGACTCGCCTGCTCCGCTTCATCAGATGCAACTTATCTGCACCATGTTGCCCGCGAAGAACCGCTTGCTGAGGTCATGAACAAGTTTTGGGAGACTGAAGATGTCCAAATAAATGCGAAACTCTTATCACCTGAAGATGAACTCTGTGAACAGCTCTATGAGTCCACTACCTACCGCAATGATGAAGGCAGATATGTAGTCGCACTCCCCTTCAAGCCTAGCGCGCCTGTTCTTGTTTCAAACCGCAAGCAAGCTTATCGAAGTCACCTTGGATTATTAAAACGCTTGGAAAATTCTTCGGAACTAAAGAAGAAATACGACAACTTCATGACAGAATATCATGAGCTTGGCCATTTGGAACTTGCCAAATCCGCTTCTGACTATGTGATTCCACACCATGCAGTTTTTAAAAATAAGGACCCCACTCAGAAAATCAGGGTGGTGTTTAATGCTTCCAGCAAGGATACCAATGGGCATTCACTAAATGAGAATTGTTACCAGGGCCAAAACTGCAGTCCAATATTATTCAAGTATTGACCAAATTCCGCACTTACAAGTACATTGTCCTTTCTGATTGCAAGCAGATGTATCGCCAGATTTTGTTAAGGCCTGAAGACTGCCGTCACCAACATGTTTTTGGAAACCTAATTATCATGAACCTGCAAAAGAATTTGAACTTAAAACCGTAACCTATGGGCTTACTTCCAGTGCTTATTTAGCGCAACGCACATTGCAACAACTTGTCAAGGATGAAGGAGAAGCATTCCTCTGGCAAGTAAAGTTTTAACAAGTCAAACTTATGTTGATGACCTGCTGGGAGGAAGTAACAATTTTTCTGAAGCACAAACGCTTATTTCTGAACTGATTGAGTTATTGTCGCTTGGCTCCTTTGAACTTCGGAAATGGAACTCTAATACTCCTGAATTGATCGCTAACTTGCCTGCAGAATTTTTGGAAAATCAAGATTGTATGTTTGATGACAACGCTACTGCAAAAGTTCTTGGAATTGTCTACAGCCCGCTCGCGGACAACTTTCGCTATTTCATTTCTCCTTTTAATGGGCAAATCACTAAAAGAACCGTTCTATCATTCATCGCTCGAGTCTACGACCCCCTTGGGTGGCTCACTCCTCTCATAATGCTGTTCAAGCTATTCATGCGCACGCTGTGGTCTCAGCAATTAGCTTGGGACACTGAGGTTCCAGCCTCACTTCGAGCTCATTGGGAGCTGATTACCGCTGAAATTTCCCGTTTGGACAATGTTGTAATCCCGCGTTTACTCGCCTGTAACCGCTCTACTACCCGGCTGCTTGGATTCGCCGATGCCTCCGAAAAGGGGTTTGCTGCTTGTATATATATTCATGAAGAGACTGAAAATAGATATGTTAACTGCCGTCTCATAGCCGCCAAAAGTCATGTCGCCCCGCTGAAAACTATGACAATTCCACGCCTGGAATTGATGGGTTGTTTGCTGCTTGCTCGTTTACTATCCGCCATCTTACCTACGCTGTCCGAATATGATTTACAAGAAATTCGACTCTACACCGATTCCAAGACTGCCTTGGATTGGATCAACACACCCACATACAAATTGCAGATTTTTGTTGCCAACAGAGTACAGCAAATTACTCAGTTAACAAAACTTGAGTCATGGCATCACGTTACTTCTGCTAACAACTGTGCAGATATTGCTTCGAGAGGCTTGACTCCCGCTGAAATCGTCTCCTGCCATGATTGGTGGCACACTACCAATGCGTTTCGTTGTCTCGCCACTGACTTTCCCGTGTCCAATCATCTTGTTTCCAACATTGTACCTGAGATGAAAACTAACCCGCTGTACATTCTCGCTACTGTTGAAGAACCAATTGAGAATCGTTTGTATACCGCTATAGAACGTGTATCCAAATTTGGAAAGCTATGTCGTATTTTTGTCTACATACTAAGATTTGTCAACCGCATCAAACCAGCCCGTTATGAATATCGCTGCAAAATAGTCAAACAGATTGAAACCTGTGAAACGCCTGCCTCAATTGACACCACCGCCTGTGAAGCTGAAATAGCTAGAAAACTCATTGTTCATGTTGTGCAACGGGATAAATTTCAGAAGGAAATAACAGAGTTGAAAGCTGGAAAATGTCCTAAGCATCTACTAACGTTGCAACCGTACATTGATGATTACGATTTGATACGCTTATCTGGTCGTCTTGAGCACGCTCCGATTTCTAGTGAAGCTAGAAATCCATTATTGCTGCCGAAAAATGAGCATGTATCCTCACTCATCATTCGACACATACATCTTCAAAATTGTCATGCCGGTCCCCGCACCACACAAGCAGCTGTTTGCCAACAGTATTGGATAATCTCTGCCCGCAATCAAGTTCGCCGCATAATACATCAATGTGTCATTTGTAACCGCTTTTGCCGCACCAACCTACAGCAACGTATGGCCCCGCTACCTGCTGAACGAGTCACCGCCAATAGACCATTCAATTTAACTGGCTTGGACTTTGCTGGTCCTTTCTCATGCAAAACATCTTTATTGAAACGCACACAAACAACAAAAGGTTATCTGTGCATATTTGTATGTTTGACCACCAAAGCTACTCATCTAGAGTTCCTGTCCTCGATGTCTGTCAACAACTTCATCGCCGCTCTACACCGATTTATTGCCCGCAGAGGTGCGCCGCACACTCTGTTTTCAGACAACGCTAAGACTTTCACATCCGCCGCAAGAAAAATGTATGAGTTAGAAAAAGGAGATGGAATGACGATGCCTCTCCAAAGTGATTGTTTTGTTTTAATACTTCCGAGACTCTTAAAGAGTATGAGAATTTTCAAAAAAAAACTGCTTAAAACTAATTTTCAATAGAAAATTACACATGACCACATATTGAAATAGTTGTTACCGCCAATATAACTTCGGCAGTTTCCCTCTTATATCTGTCGGTAAGTTGGCTGTGTGTTTTGAATCAACCGCGCTCACCCATGGCCATCTAACATGCCACTGCCATCAGCCGCAATGATAGCGCCAAGCCCATTGTAGATGGCACTGCTCTCTCTCTCGGCTTGTTCCACTCCCCACTACTACTTCGCCCGTTTCCGCTTTGTCAAGATGGCTTGTTCTAAAACGTGCACTAACGCTACCAATTTTTCCTCCCTTTGAAAGAACTTATAAATGTACGACCTCTTCGCTGCGACATGGGCCCATGTTTTCCCCCCAGCCAGTGCAAATGATTTCTTATTACAATAACGTGCTACCGCCTACCCGAACGAGAAAACCGCTGTTACAGTCCACTGCGAACCCGCCATCCTTGTACGAGAAGCTTTTAAAGGTAACGACTTTATTTTGAGCTACTAAGTAACGTGATTTGAAGCCCATTACGTGGCTCTAACACGATTCTGGTCAACCGGGCCGGATGAAATGAAATTATACGATCGACCTATGGATGAATCTTCAATTATTTTCGCATTCTTCGAATTTCTCAAGGTTGAGGTTAGATGAATCGAATCAGTAGCGTGCAAGCATCGACTATCGAAATATCGATCATTAACCGTCATCAATCATCGAGATATCGACTATCGACTATCGATTTTACTGAAACATCGACCTAGCCTCAAAATTTTGTTTACAAAATTATTTTTGAACTGTTTTTGAATGTTATTTCGCTGAAATGGCCGAGGTACTCTTGCTCAACAAGCTAAAACGCACTCAGCTGTCGCTTTGCGCTTTAGCCAACAAATATGAATTTGAAATACCGATAAAATTATGCGATTATTATTGGACTTAAACAAAAAATTTGAAAAATTAGCTGATGATTTTAACAACCTACAACGTGATGAAATGCCTTTAGCTACTTTGACCGAATTCGATAACGTTCAAAAGGAATTTCAAGACACTTTTGATCAATTAAATTAAAAGAAGAAGTAAATACCTGCACTCCTACTGAATCTAAAGCGTCAAATTTTATCAAGCGCAATTGTCCATCCAGTATTCTCTGGAGACATGGAGCAATGGGCTTCCTTTAAAAACGTATTTGAAGCGGCTGTACATAATTGCAAAGACTTTTCAAATGATGAAAAATACTATCTACTTGTATCCTATTTACGTGGAGACGCCTTGTGCTTAGTTCAAAACTTTGCTGACACTGAAAATGCATACAAGCTTGCCTTCGAAAGTTTGCATAACCGATATGACAACAAACGCTATCGAGCTTATGCCTTATACAGCAAAATCACAAACTTCAGCCGAAGGGCAGTCTTGTTGAAGTACTTAGACATTTTGCCATTGAATTAGGCTCAGCTAAGCAATCACTATTTAATTTGAAATTGAACCATGCTGATTTCTTAATAACAATGATTTGCCTTCAGAAATTGCCTAACGCTGTAAGAGCCAAATTTGAGAATTCTTTGGGCCCTGACGACTTACCTGCTTTTGACCACCTGATGAAATTCATTTCCAACCAAGAAAAATCGCTGGAGGTAACCGCCATCAATGAGGTGAGCGAACAGTTATCTAGTGCTAGTTACACCGCTATACCAACCGCAAAAGTGAAGACTGAAGATCATTCACAAGTAGTAAAACCGCAATTTACTGAAAACAAAAGTGGCAGCAATCTGTGTGTACTATGCAACATTCCTCATCCATTGTACAAATGTGAGCGCTTTAGGAAGGAACCTATCAACAAACGAATGGATATTGTCAAGCAAAACCGCAGATGCTTCGGATGCCTCGGGTCCCACCTCAAAGCCAAATGCAATTCACTGTCCTCTTGTCGTGCATGTAAATCAATCCATCACCATACCCTGCTATGCAAAAATAATGAGAGTTCACAATCCTTTTAATTGCTGAACGCCGACCAGATCGCTACCCTTCTGGCTCTCATAATAGGCCTACCATATCTAGTTACCAACCGCTTCCACCTCTGGAGGTGCTAGCTGTCGCTCCCCGCCAATATTTCTTATATAGTTTCGAGCATTTATGCCATTTGTTAAATTTGACACTTGAAAATGGCAAGTGCTTAAAACTAGTTGAGTTTATATAAAACATAAAGAGTACTAGTAACTTTTTATAATAATTTAACATTCAATTATCCCTATTAAAATACGTCATTCACCTTATGTATTATTCTCTAATAACTCTTATTATCCACAAAAAATGGATTTTTGTCACTCACTTCTTCCCAATAAATTGGATTGTAAGCAGCGGATCCCAAAGTATAGAGAACACGATGTCCCAAAATAATAAAGAAGATGGTTATCACTTTTCCACCGTTCAAAGTGTCAAACTCTGGGTAAGGGCCCGGCTCGAACAGCTCTTCAGCGTTCATTCTTAGCGAGAACGAGAGCACTGTCTTCTCTAAATCACCTGAACAAATAAATAGATTAGAAAAATTAAATAGATGTATAAAAGTGAAAAAATAATGTATAAAAGTACGAGTAAATATAAAAGTAAATAATGTATAAAGTCGTAAATAGATTAGAGATAAAGATTTCTTTGGAGGTGAGGGGGTGTTTTATAGTTGCAAATAATTCTGAATCATGAATAAAAATAATGAAACGGTCCTATAAATTTCAATTATAGGATGATTTATAATAATTTTAATAGTTATAATTATAATTATTCCAATAATTTAAATTATCTATGAAATAATCCTATAAATTTAAATTTATAATTATAAATTTCTAATTGTAATAAATTATATAGATAATGAAACATATGAAATGACCTGAAAAATTCCAATTCTGAATAATAATTTATTTAAGTTGTGTCTGTTGTATTGGATTTCATATTAGTATTGATGTGTTGAATAACGTTTTTTCTATGATTGTTTTGTGTCAACTCTCATTTATTGTTGTGATATAAACTCTTTTATTTTTGAAAAGTAAGCGCCCAGATTTAAAAATGATTGTATTGAATATTATGTAAGAATCATGAATTAACTCAATTTCTATTAAACACTTTTTCATTCATGAATACCTGATAAAATTAAATAGGATATGGCAAGAGGACAGGTGACCAAGAGTTGAGGTATGTGCACTACATACTGAGAGACAACTAATACAAGATGCAACAATATACTTACGCTATCTTTTGCCTATGGTTTTATATATTTCAAAATCTCGATTTAATGTCCAAACATAAAATAGGTGGAATAATTTAAAAATTAATTAGTAGCATTGAAAATTATCATCAAAAGAATTAATCAAATGGATAATTGAAATTCGTCATCTGTCATTAGTCTACTCATCCATTGATCTGATACTGTATCAAAATTTTCCAGTTCATGTTTTGCTAAAAGCATTCACTCGTCAGGCAAGTGATATATTCTCGAAACAATTTTTCCAGCCGTCTTCATTGAGCTATACTGTTATATTTATATTCAAGATAAAGGGTATCTGATGATAATTCTATTCAAGATAAAGATGACGAGAAAGAAAAAGGAGATGGAAATGACGATGCCTCTCCAAAAGTTGATGTTTTGTTTTGTTTTTAATATCTTCCCAGAAACTCTTAACGGAGTTTGAGAATTGTCAAAAAAAATCTTAAAACCATTACTTTCAATAAGAAAATATACACATGACACATATTCATATACGTATATATATATGAAACAAACATATAAACATATCAACACACAAAGGTCCCTTCCCTACACAAATACTCATGTGTGGTATAAAATACACCTTCCATCAATAACTTTTCTAAATTGCTTCCGAATAATTTGAGATCTTCAACGTTTATCATATCATCATGAAGCTTTCTAGAAAAATTAAGACCCATATATGTTGGCTTCTTTT